>NW_009206368.1:2959-5982 GCF_000690835.1 Fulmarus glacialis | reverse complement strand
CCTGCCCTGTGCCTCATTTCAGTGTTATTTTTCCCTTTGTCTCTTACTGTTGCAAACTAAGAGAAATGGATGATATTTATTGTAAATATTAGACTTTAGCATTGTAATGGCCACTCCTGGGTCTGAATGTCAGGGGCCTTTGGCTGCTAATATACTAAAGAGCGCTTGCCGGGGAAGGGGTAGGAGTGACCAGTGGTTTTGGTTGCCACACTTGCATTAAGGCGTGATTTGGAGTATTTTAATTTTTTTTTTTTTTCTTCTGAAGAGGGGAGGATAAAGTCTTTCTCTGGTTTTCTCTTACTGGATGTGAAGGATAATTCTGTACTTCTAGTAGAAGATTTGACAGAAGTGTGTGTTTACGTTGTGTTCGATTACCATATCCAGGTGGCTGTGAGAGCACCTCCTGAGCTGGGCTCCGCCGAGCTGTGTCACTCAGCACTTAGCTAGATAAGAGAAAGTGTGGAATTTCTGTGTTTTTAGAAACTTGAACAATTGCCACATAATAGCGGTGCAATAATTTTTATTCATGTTGTACCTGCATGTCGATGTTCGAATCCTCCTCCAAAATAAATTTTTTTTTTTTTTTTTTTTTTTTTTTTTTTTTTTTTTTTTTTTTTTTTTTTTTTTTTTTTTTTTTTTTTTTTTTTTTTTTTTTTTTTACATAAATTCAAACTCGTGTGTGTTTCTTGTTCGATCTCCCCTTGCTCTCCCGCAGCGGCGGGGGGGGCTCGCGCTGTAGCCCCCCCCGGTCAGCCCCGCCGCCTCAACCGGCTGCTTGGCGGGGCAGAAAATAGCCTGCGGAGTGTCTGGGTATCAGAGTAAATCTGCCAGGCTATTTGGGATTTTCTGCTCCACAGGCCAGATGTATGGATAAGCTGAAGCTTTCCACTCTGAAACTCAAGCTGAGAATTTACCATCCTCCACTGAGAGTCCCTTAAGTATATAATGTCCTGTGTCCTGCTAATGCCGGGTCCTAACAGTCAGTCCTTATGAAAGGAGTAAAAACATATAAGAAATGGAACTTAGATGAGCAACAGAGGAAAACAGCAAGACAAGGAGAGGATGCGACTGACCACAACTGAACACGATAGCTGATGGGTGTATGAATTGCATGCACAATAAAATCCAAAGGGCAGCGGCTGCCAGCGGCACAGGCACAGCATTGGCTTGGATTAGCCAAATGGCATGAGGCAGCAGGAGCTACGTAGCCCCTTTGTGCACCCAGTTATTTAAGCTGTCTTGATAATACACCATCCAAAACCTTTCCAGAAACAGCCCTTTGCTTTTAACATTTGTAGGTGTGCGCTCTCCTTCAAAGGCTTGTTCCTGTCCTTGGAAATAAAGAGCGGGGGCGATGCTCGTGTCTGGGGGATTGGACTGAGCCTCGTTCACTGCTGCCGAGGATGCTCAAAATACCCTGTGTCTCCGTGCTCCAGAGAAACTGCCGAGCAGAAATTGGGGGTGAAGCACAGCTCCATCCACGGGAGATTTGCAATGCCTCTGCCGGCAGCCTCTCGCCATGCTGCTGTTCGTCATTGCTGACGTCCGTTCATAAAAGAGCGATACTCCTGCCCACGCGGAGAGGGTCGGCACGGCTCAGAGGGATGGGAGGCGCAGAGCACGCAACGGAAGGATGCTGTTGCATCTCCTGTAGCGTTGAACAAAATGGCCTTTCGCTGGCAGGGCAAGGCTCACAGCTCCTGCAGCCGCTGCTGGCTCTGTGCAGGGACCCGGGGCAGAGCAAGGGCTGGCCGTGCCCCGCCGCCCGAGTCCAGAGCATCATGCTCCGTTGACACGGGGGGCCAGGAGCATCGCTCTGGTCGTGCTCTTTGGGGCTGAGCAGAGATGTGCAATAAGAGCTTTTCAAATTACATCTTCATGGAGCATCCAGTCTCTCCTTTTTTAAGACTTGCTAGCTAGAGTTTAATTAGGGTTAAGTTTAAAGTCTGCAGCCCTCCTGTAGAGGTTCCCCCAGTCAGAAATAAGTTGTTCTTAGTCCACAGCAGTTTATTCTCCCAGAGGATTAAGCCACAACAAATAAGGGCCATTTTCCTCCTGAATGATGGCACGCACGCGGGCAGCTCTGCGCACTTCAGCGCCCGCTCGCTGATGCTGATACTGAGATTTGAGTCCTTCCCCCAAGATCAGAGGGTTCGAGCAAGACCCTGGGCCAAGTCCCACTACCGGCAGCCAGGCTGCCTGCAGCGTACCAGGAATTTTGAAGATGGGAATTAGGGGGAAAGCTGAAACAATCCGCACAGATGCTCGGCCCCCCGCTGTTGACAGCCTGTCCCGAATGGAAACTGCAGCTGGAATTGCCGTGGGATTCACCAAATGACAACTCGTGGCCCCATCAAAATCTGGCATCTGCAGCAGCAGCGCTTACTGTGCCCTGCGAGTGGGGGGGATCGGGGCTTGTCACCTCTGCAAGCCTTTTCCCCCTTTTTTGGGAGGCCTTTTAATAATAATAATGATGATGATGGTGGTGATGATGATATAATAAATGGTGTGTGCTGTGGGAGGGCTGGGTGACTTTGTGAGTAGGGGAAAGGGTCGCCCCACGGGAGGTTTTGCAGCATCCTTCAGCCCTGCAGCGCGTGGGGCAGGTGGGTCGGGTCGGGCTGAGTGAGGGGCACGTCCCCGGGGCTGGGAGGGTTTGTGCTATCCCAGTGAGCTGCGTGATGCTCCTGTGAGCTTACAGCTCTGACTTCACGTGGGTTTAGGTGAGACCAGACTGGCCCAGGCTGTTTCCCCACAGCCAGGCTGCCAGAAGAGCGACACATACGATTTCGGACCCCAGAGAGAGGCTGGACCTGGAAAGGTGTTATTGGGCAGGTGATACCCAGTAATACCTGTCAGCAGTGCGAGTTTATTCTGCCCTTGTGTGCGTTAAAAAAAAAATTCAATGCATTTTGCTTCGAATTGGCAGAACCAGGCTCTCTCAGGGCATTGCTCCCCTGCCCCTTCTTGGGGACCTTTTTCCTCTGGCCTTGCCTGGCACAGTGGGGTTGGTGGCCGCCCAT
>NW_009206368.1:2180-2520 GCF_000690835.1 Fulmarus glacialis | reverse complement strand
CCAGGTCAGCCTCGCCTGCGGGTGCTTTTGCCTGGAATTTGTCCCAGGAATGTCACATGCGTCGCCCTGGACTTGTCATCCCTGCTTGGACACGTTCAGCTCACCAGGGTTGAAACCCACTCTAAAACCCCATTAAAACCCATCACCTCCCTCCCCTCCAGAAAGTCCTGGAGCAGGGACGTGGTGCTAATTGCCGAGGGGCCCGTTGCTCCTCCATCTCTCCTGCTGCCAGTCCTCGGGGACATGAGGGTCCCTGTCTGCGGGATGGCCTGTCTGGAGCTTTCCAGCCGGGAAAGCCTGGCTGCCGGGGGCAAAGCGAGAGGTTTCGCTGCGGCCGGGG
>NW_009206368.1:310-2041 GCF_000690835.1 Fulmarus glacialis | reverse complement strand
CCCCGGGGGTGAACATCCACCCAGGTACAGCAAAGAATGGGACTTGAGAGGGACCTGGGACAGCTCATGCGCTGTCACCCCAAACACCACTTCCTGCGCCCGGCGTGGAGCTGGGATGTGCACCGAGTTGGGGGCGGGGGGGAGGCTGAGATTTGGGGTGATGTGCAGACGTCCGTGGCCCCGTGAGGTTTAACCGGTCACATTTGGCTCTGCCCTGCGTAGCCTCGTCCCCCCCAGCCATGGAAGCCCTTGAGGCTGGGCCGCCGCCACCCCGCCCACCCTGCTCTCTCCCGCCTCCATCACGTGCCAGTGGGCTTTATATTTTAAAACGCTGATTAGGGCTGACCTCATATTTCAGAGCTTACTTCATAGTCGCTAATGAGGGATTAAGAATGTTAAGCTAATTAGCAATCAGCAAACGAGGGCTCAGTCAGTCTTCTCAGCCTGACATGCTGTCAAGGAACCAGTTATTTGATGATTATCGTAAACCCACTCAAACAGGCTGGCTAATTCTGATGGGCAGCAGGGAACCAGGGCCATGGCCGAGGTGATGGGAGCCCACGGCCCCGCATGGCCCCGGCTGCTCTCCTCAGGCTGAAGGGTGCAGGGCACCTGCTCCTGGCATCAAGGGATTTAAATAAACAAACAAATTGGGTTTTTTTTTCCAGCCGAAATTTATTGAGTGAGAGTCCAACCTGCCCAGCCTCGCTGCTCTGGGAGAAGCTTTACCTGTTGGGCCACCCCTGGATGCTGCTCGGCTCCACGGTGGCCGGGAACCTCATGGCAACGTCGGGGCTTGGAGCTGGTGACAAGCGAACATGGGGCCATTAGTCCTTGTGCTTGGCTCATGGCAGGGGCTGCGGCTGCCTTTTGGGGTGCTGCCCCATAACAGGACCCCCCCCAGCTTTATCCAGGGCTGACCCTGAGGGGACAGGACTGGGATCTGATGGGAATTGCACTGGCGTGACTGCCAGCATCAGCCCACGCAGCAGCCCTTCGGAGGGGGAGGGAGATGCTCACTCGCCATCACCTCTTTATTTTGTGTTTGCCTGCCCTTCCCCAAAAATACCCTCCTGCGAAAGTGCTCCCGGGTGCGACCTCCCCACCGCTGGGAAGCTCCTCCTGGGCCAGCTGGAGCATCTCGGCTTTCGGCTGGGTTTCAACTCCCTCAGTCATTAATTATTCTTTTATTTTGATTTACTCCCCCACCCCACCCTCTGCTCCAGCAGGGAAGCATGGCAGCCAGGTGGCGCGGGGGGGAAGCTTAGGAGCGACCTCATCATAGAAAAGGAAAAAAAAACCTCCAAAAATCAAATCCCAGAGTCCTTGTGAGAATGTAGCAAAGCCCTTGTGAGAATGGGACTAACTGGCTGTTCTGGCCCAGGAGGGCACAAGGGCTGGGGGTGTTGGGCTCTGTCCTGGCTGCTGTTTCCCAGGGGCTCAGCCATGTTTGGGGGACACGGACACACTCCTGGGGAACTGAGGGGCAGCGGGGGAACGAGGGAAGGGATGGGGACTGGTGGCATTGCTGCCAGGCCAGTGCCGCTCCGGAGGGATGGGTCTCCAAGGGACGGGAGAGCTGCCTCCGCCCTGCACGAGCAGCGCTTTGTGCTGGGTGATGCCAAAAAGGGCCGTTTTCAACCCTGGATGGGGGTCAGGGTGGGGCAGATGCTCGTGGATGGATGCAAGGCAGGGACCAGACAGGGATGCTCCTATTGCTCCCTGAAACCT
>NW_009206368.1:0-269 GCF_000690835.1 Fulmarus glacialis | reverse complement strand
TGCCAGCCAGTGGGGACAGGGGTTCCCTTCCCATGGGGACTCAGCACCAGCCAGGGTACAGGGCCACGGGCCCCCCTGCCCCTCTGGCCCTCCATGGGGAGCACCGGCCGGGGATGGCCCCGCGGCCGTGCCATTCCCCATGTGCCACCTCGGCTCGGCAGCCTGGGAACTAAAAATAAGCGAAATGCAGGGGATAACTGGCTGCCTAAATATATCCCTTCTTTAATTAGCACCAGGCGACTGCCTCGCAGTCACGTCCGTCTGCCCAC
>NW_009206367.1:2846-3192 GCF_000690835.1 Fulmarus glacialis | reverse complement strand
GGAGCTGGCTGGGGGGAGCTGTGGGGGGGCTGGGAGTGAGCATGTGGTGCTTCTTATGGGGGCCTCTGGGGAGCTGCTTTTTGGGCTGTTGAAGGGCTGGGAGCTGTTTAGGGGGGAGCTGCCCCCTCCTACAGCCCAGCCCCTGTGCTCCCAGGTGCCAGTGACTTTCGAGGACGTCGTGGTGCACTTCAGCAGGCAGGAGTGGGCGAGCCTGGACGATGGGCAGAAGGAGCTGTACAGGACCGTGATGGAGAGCAACTACGAGACGCTGGTGTCCCTGTGTAGGCTCCGTTTGCGCTGCTTTGGCAGGCACCATCGCTGCCCCGGGGGCCTCCTCGGGGGTGCT
>NW_009206367.1:2087-2825 GCF_000690835.1 Fulmarus glacialis | reverse complement strand
GCTTTTCTGCCTCTTTGCATTTCACTGGGATCTCCAGCCCTCAAATGATTCTCTCAATTCCCTGTCCCCTCTGGCAGTGGTCGGAGATTGGCAGGTACAGGCAGGAGGGGGTAGTAAATGCCCGGTGTCTTCTCCTTGTGGAGAACAGGTACACTGAACTCCCTGGGTTGTCATCACAGAAATTCCCTCTTTTCATCACAGAAATTCCCTCTTCCACATCTGTCTAGATCCTCATGTGGTTTCCTTGTCAGCGTGGCGGATGTGCCGTCTGTTTGTCCTGGAGTGGGGAGTGAGGCTGGTTGCGCTCCCTCGTTGCAGTGGGAGAGCTAGGCAGGGGAGGAGATCTCCTGGGGCAGCGTTTGGGGTGCTTCTGGCTGGATTTTCAAATGCGTGGCCCTTGCAGCTGGAAATGAGCTTTCCAAAAAGTCTGGTTGGACTCGATGATCTTAAAGGTCTTTTCCATCCTAAATGATTCTCTGACACCCCGCTTAACCCAGCCAGGGCCTCGTCCTTGTAATTAATTCTTTCCAGTGCTCAGAGGATGGAGGGGGGCCCAGACTTCCCAGCCAGGGCCACCCCCTCTTGCCATGGCACTCCCCTGCAAGCGCAGCCCGAGGAGCAAGAGCAAAAATGCTGAGGAAGGAGGCGAGGGGCGAGCGTAATCCCAAAGCAGGGCAGGGAACTCCTGCCTTCCCGTGGCAGTGCCTCTTGTCACAGCGGGGCGAGTCAGCCGTTCAT
>NW_009206367.1:0-2030 GCF_000690835.1 Fulmarus glacialis | reverse complement strand
CGTGGTGGTTTGGAGCAGGTACAGGTAGTGGGACAGGCTACGGAGCTGTGGGGAGGTGTACCCGCGCTAACATTCAATGAAGAGCCTTACAATTCTCTTCCTGTGCTTCGGGGTATTTTCCTATCTGTAAGGTGAATTTCTGGGAGAACGGGGGGTTTCTGTAGTAGGGATTTCCCCCACATGGAGCAGGGATGGATTTTCTTGCAGTTGATGCTGGGGGGGGGTTGTCAGACATGCCAGAGGGTGTTTTTCAGATTCCCCCTTAGAAGTGCTGCCTGCTGGTCCCTCTCTCTGTCCGTAACTCCCCGTGTGCCGGCACTGACGCTGCCCTGGTTGGAGATGAAGTGTTTCTGGGCTGGGACTGACTCTGTGTTGACAGGCTGTGGGTGCACCCACAAAGACACTTGTCACGTCTTGCCTCTGATGTCTGTCTTGCTCTTGAACAGACTGTGCCCTATCCAAGCCTGAACTCTTGTCTCGGATCGAAAGAGGAGAAGAGCTGTGCACGCCGGCGGAGTCAGACCTGGAGGGAGCAGACGTGTCCCCGGAGCCAGCCGTAGGTGTGTGACACTGGGTTTCTTCCACGCCAGAATCCTGGCTCCTGTCCGCTTACCGGGATGGTTTCAGTCCCTGCCCTCAGCCACAGGGATTGAAGTGTCTCCCGTGAATGGCTGTGGACAGTCAGTGCTGGGAGAGGACACAGGGAACACGTGCTGGGACACATCGATAGCCTGGAAACCCTCCCCTGACCCAGCAGCTGCCGTGTGCTGCAGAGATCCTGATGCCTTGTGGGCCTGGGAGGGGGGGACACCCACCCCTGCGCTTGCTCCTTTGAGCTCCCACCTGCTGGTAAAGCTGAGTGCCCTTCTCCTCCCCAGAGCCGGACCGCCCGAGCTGTGTGAGCGATGATGGTCTGGTGGAGATGAAGACAAAGGAGTCTTGCGAGGGGAACTGTAGGGACCCAGAGGAAAGCAGGAGCCTGGTGGTCACAGCGAACTGCAATGCACGTGAGTGGCTGGCAAACCCGGCTGATGCGAGGGATCCTGGGCTCCTGCCTGGCTGTATCTCACCCAGTATCATCACCTCTTGCCTTCGCAGCACACGTCCCTCACGAAGCCACCGCTCTCCCAGCAGATCTCAGCCAGCCAACCCCGTCCCCTTCCTGCCCTCTCTCTGCGTGTTGTCGTGAAGCGGTGAATCTGAACTGGTCTCCGACACCTCCCCCCGCAGCAGGTACGGAGCCCTTCATCCCTCCTTGGCGGGGCCGGCAGCCTCCAGGAGTGCCGGCACGCTCAGAGGGCAGCAGGAGGTTTGCACAGGGCCCGCTCTGGGCTGGGGCTCTCGGGACAGGGTTTTACACGGTTCAGACGGGCCAAGAAAGGGTTCTGGCAGTAAATCCTGCTGCCAGCCTTGAAACTGTAAAGGACGAGGCGTGGCGTGGCGTGAACCAGCCCACCCAGTCGATTTGCTTCGAAGGACGAGCCCCGATGTTTCTGTTAGACTCCCCCCATCCCACCTAAGTGACGTTTGTCATCTCAAACCACCCTTGCGGTGTCCGCAGGGATGAGCTGTTGCAGTCCAGGTGTGAAGACACTGAGCTAGAAGAGGAGAACGGGGCTGAGATTTGTGCTGGCTGCTGGCTGGGGAGGGTGCGGGAGGCGAGGGGGGCAGCGGGAGGAGAGCCTCTTGCCGTTTATGCCTTGTCCTCAAAACCGCGTGGAAGAGTGATGTTTGGGTTCTGAAAAATTTCCAGCAGATGCCGAGGTGGGGATCCCAACGGAGGTACCGCAGGAGGAGGTTGCCGTGGAGAAGCTGGCAGTGCCTGAAACGCCCTCGAAGGGTCTGGAAGAGGAGGACGTGAAAGATTCGGGGAATGGTGGCCGGGATCCTGCGGCAGACGTTCCCGAAGAGCCGGGTAAGGAGGCGATCCCAGATGTCTGCAGAGCAACGGCGCAGGCAGATCCCAGCTGCGCGGTCGCCTCCTCGGGAGAGCCCGTGGAGGGCTCCTGCGTGGGCAGGACTGCTGCCTG
>NW_009206366.1:22041-70530 GCF_000690835.1 Fulmarus glacialis | reverse complement strand
TAAAAATGTATTTTAATTATAAGATATTAATTATAAAATAATAGCACCTAAACCATTGCTGGACTCTCTTTCTGAAGGCACTGACAGGAAAGATATAGAGAAAATAACCATTTCATTTGGAGAACTATAATTCAAAAAAGAATTCCCCCCCTTAAAATATATTGTACAATATACAGAACCCACAAATTTAATAGGTGAACAGAAGGATTTCAATTCAGTTTTTAGAATAAAAGATGACCTACAAAGAAAACCTAAATATTAACCCAAGCACAGAAATAAGTTCTGCACACCAAGGGTGAGTGCAGAAATAACCTCTGGAGAAGAGGGAATTTATAGCTCCTGCAGAACCCTCTCGCCAGTTTTGGGTTCATACCTGACACTTTGAGTGCATCACTCTGGGACATAGCCAGTGCACTGAAGCAGCATATAAAGCAAATAGAGAATTGCCTGGTTTTTCATCTATAGGACAGCAATGAAGATGATAATAGAGAGGAACCTTTAAAAACTGTGTGCCATACCAGAAAATGCGCAATTCTTACTGGTGACCCTCTGGGACATTTCAGTACATTAAGGAATATTCAGGCGTCTTTGGTGTCAACAGCAAACACCGAACTAGCTAGAGGACTTTATTGGAGCTATAAAGAATGTTTTCCAGAGGGTTTTAGATTTATGTGCTGAATTCTCCCCTCTCTTACGGCCCAGCTAGCAAAGCTCATTCTTCAGCGTGTTAGATCCATATGAAAGTTGGCATTCTTCGTTAACTTTAATAGGATACTGCCCCATGCCACAAAACCTGTGGCCAAAACTTATAATGTTCTCAACAAACTATATTTTGTAACTTTCAATTCAAAAGAAAATTCTACACCTTTTCATGAAGTCATCTATATAGTATATTTGACACAAAAACATCAGCTAATGAGAAGACAACTTTTATCATGCCCTATATCTGAAACATCATTTGATAATGCTAACCTGAGGATTAGATTAAACATAGCGCCGTACTTGCATTAAATTCTATTCTTAATGCATTCGGGAGGAACATAGCACACACTTTCATGAAAAGCTGTATGCAACCACTATCCACTACAGGCAAGACTGGAATTTAATGAAATCCTCATCTTAACTCATGGCACTCCTAGCCCAAAGCCCACCAAAGGCAGTGTAAGTCTTTAAAGGTGGGAATGATGATGTTTTGGACTAGGTTTTTTTTTGCAAAGGAGATAATCAAGCTAAAGAGAGGCAAAGGGAATGAATCAGTCCTGGGGTGCTTCAGTGGCAGGCTCAGGGACCAAACCCAGGTTTTGAATCCTTGTGCTGTTCCCGCCATCTGAGCAGAGCTGCACCAAGTTCTGGAGTTCAGTGTGGAGAGCAAAACCAGACACAACACACTTGCCAGCACTGGGAAGAGACAAGTACTAAGCACGGGAGGAAAGAAGAATATGCCTCCTGCTGCTGAAAAGGGAAATAAGGACAGCCAGGCTCAGATTTCCCAGGTGTAGTCCCCATTCCCACTGGAGGTCCTCAGGACCCGCACCTACACAGTACCGTTGCAAGGTATGGTTGCGTATCCCCCAGAAGGGAGCTGTGCCCACCCTAGAGGTAGCCCCTCTTCAGTGGGAACAGTTGCCATACATACCATAAACATCCTGTTCCTCTGCAGTCCGCGAGCTCAGGGAACAAAGTTAAACCATAAAAAGGTTTTGTTGCTCCTGAAAAATTCATGTCCTGAGGGACGACTCCTCAGACCGACCTGGCCAGCCTTCAGCCCGTGACTCTGGCCTGCAGCCACGAGCACAGCATCAGCGATGTGCTGCACGAGGCTTCCCCCACCCATGGTCAGGGCTTCCAGACCGGCACAGAGGAGGGGACGGGGCCTGGGGACAACCTCCAAACTCTTGGAGGAGCTACCGAAGCTTTCTGCAGAGGTGTTTTGTGTGTTGTAAACCCAGATGACATCTGTCACTGATGTACCACTGATTCCGCATTTTGCCCAGCCAATTTTTAAAGATCATCTAACTCGTACTGCAACCAGCTCAGAGATTAGACTGTTGAGCCCTGGACTTGGTTAAAAACTGTAGCACAGCTGGAGCCTCACCTTATTTGAATGCATTCATGCAATGTTAGTCAACTATTTCAGGGGAAAACGGGCAAAACCCGAAACTATTTACTCACATGTAACTCTGAGATTTCCTTTTTTGGGGGAGTGATTCAAGTATTTTTCTGTTGCCTACTAAATCAGTTATGTGTAAGTCACCTGTAAAAAAAACCAAAACATAAACAAGGAGAGCCATGCAATGTTATAAATCTCATAACCTGAAGTCCAATGGTCAAAATGATTAACCAAAAAGTTTCAGGTCTTCATTACCCTCCATATAATTCAACGTGTATTTAAATTCCTCTGGTGTCAGCTCTCCCCACTAAGTCTTGTGCAGATCACCACAGGAATTTATTGCAAATTTTGCAAAGCTTTTGACCTGTATCATCTTATTAAACTTTTATGAAAAATCAATGGCGTTCAATCATGTTATGAGCCACACGTGTCAGTGGCAAATGGAGAAGTCTATTTATCCCAAAGTCTAGAGTGAAGATGTTGAATTGGATACAGGTCTCCGATCATATGTCCATGGTGCTGATGAACTTAAGAGTAAAGATTTAAGAAAATAAAAAAAATGCAACTTTGGAGAAAAATATGAGACAGAGAACTTGGAATCAATGTTTTTGAAGGAGGGGTGGGTTACAAGTTACATAAATGCAAATTAAGTAATTGCACCGAGAATGTTTCAAATAGACACCCGAAGGAGCTATATTTGATTCAAGGGGAAATAGGCAACTTGATCACATAATCATACCACTAGCACTACTAGGAGAAAGAGAAAGAAAGATGGAAGCATACTTTCCCCTTTTCTTTTTCACTAAGGTCATTTTTAACAACACGAGCAGGGTCATGAGGAGTTGTTGGTGCCCTTCTCTGGGCTGGTGCACTCAAAGGAAAGTGCTCCCCTGGCACGCACTGCAGTTCTGCCTGGGAGCAGGAGCGCGGGATAGTCCAAACACCTCAGGAAAGACTTGACAGGAGAGTGAGAGAGACCTCACACGTCGAGGGCACGATGAACACACACATCCAGGCAACCTGACATCACCTGCGCCTCCCTGGCAAGTCCCGTAAACACTGGCATCTGCAGGAGTATAAGAAAAATAAATTAATAAATAGACCGCCTCTCTGTATAAACTATCACACCTTGAATATGGATTCCGGGCTGCAAGGCTACTGTTGCTGGCTTACTGCTTTTTTACCCATTTTATGGGCACACAGACAGGGCTAGAGTTCAACACCATATTTCAGTTGCAGACAATTAAATAACTAGGAGCCAAATTCTGCAGAAACTCTCCCGGGGAAGCTTCAATATTTTAAGCTCCAGTATATTGAATAACCAACACACAACACATTAAGCTTTAACAGAAAAGATAGTGTCTCTTGTTTGCTCTATTTCTTTATTTTTCTTACTTATTGTTTTGTTTTTAATTTCCGTGAGTAAGCAGTATTGGTATCCTGCTGGCTTCCTGCTAGCCACAGGAGAAGGAAGAGGAATTTTTGCAATAATTTAAAAATACACTAGTATAAAAATGTTGCAAAAAAAAAAAAAAAAAAAAAAAAAAAGAAACTAAACAAAGGCAAAGCAACCCGACAAAATTAGCCTTTATCAAATAATCAGAGCAGATGAGAATTCTACAAAGAAGAGGCTGGTAAAACTGGTTCCTTAGTAAAAATATGCCTATGATATTTTAAAAAAAAGCTGTGAACATAGCTTGTTTTGTTTGCCTTAGTTTTGTTTGTTTCTTTTTTAAAGTAAAATTTTGAGTGGTCTCCAGCAAGCCATCCCAAGGTGCATAAAAGTGAGATTACTATTCACATTTCTCAACTAGAGGCATAATGCAACATTCCACTGCAAATGTAAGAGAAATCTTTTGAAACTAATGACAATCTTTCTGTTTATCATCTTGCCAAATCCACAGGCTATTTGCTTTTATGCCAGCCAGTTTTTTTCCAGGAAAAGGCAGCCGATATTCTTCTTGTAGGCAAAATGGGTTTTGCGATAGATAAATGAAAAAAAATAGTGAAAATCATAAGAGGAAAACAAATACCGTGTCTTAAAATTTTCAAAGAGACAAGTATTTCACAACAACTCTTTCACCTCCTAAATAAAGGAAGGCATTAGGCTCAGATTGATATTAGTTACAGTAACTAAAACATCTGGAAAGGCTATTTACATACATTCTGCATTTAATTAGAGCCTGAGACATTTCATGCTGCAAGCATACCTTAGCAAAGACCTGCAGGTTTACCCAGCTAGAGTGAATGCGGGTCAATAGGCCAGCTCCAGCCAGCAACAAGTCTGAACCTAAGGAGCTTTATGCACAGCAATACATTTTTGCTAAATTAATCTGCAGTGTTGTACTTTTTACCTTGGCTGCCTTCACTATAGGAAACTTAAGTCACACTACAATATGTTGCAAAAAGGAACTAGTACCAGGGCTTAGTCTTCAACAAATTTTGAGTTCATTTTGTTGCTGCATCCTCTGAAGGGAATGTTGTTTTGCTGTCTTCAGCCTTGATTACGGTGGGGAAAAGCCCTAAATGGGATATTCTTTTGGCCTGATAGACAAAACATGTGTGTTGATGCATCTCACAATGTGAACATGGTCATCAAGGGAATTGCTGCTTAACCATTCTAAAGTTAACTTGGGTACTGCAGAATGTTTTCATGATCTTACTTGTACCGAAAAGACAATTGAGGAAAAAAAGTTTAAAATGCTGTTTTCTGCAATTTACATCAAGTACTTCTATAATGTACTAAGCAAACAATAAATTATGATAAAAATAGAAAATTATAGTCAAACAATACTCTCATCAGCTGTTATTTAACAAAATTTATCAAGACAACAGGGAATGTCTGGAAAGAGACTCTGACCACCCTTTTGACTTCAAACAACATAGGAAATAAACTTGATTGCATTTAATGATTAGTTTAACATCTATTAAAACCAAATTTCCAAACCTCAGCCTTACTCTATCATTAAATATAATCATCCCTTGGGAGAAAAGGAATTCATTCAGTTGTGTATATGAATGATACTTTCTGTAATGACTTTTCCAAAGCTGACTTACAGCTTGGGGTGGTTTATTTGGGTTTGTTTGCTTTGGGTTTTCTTTTTGTTGGGGAGGGAGTGAGTTTTGAATGGGGACAAAGTTCAGAACACAGGTGTCAGGTGTAAATCTTTGGTACTTAGGTTTGTAGGATGAGTGACTGAGCCCACCTCAGAGTTGGGACTGGAAAAACCAAGGGCTTAAGACATGTCTCAAACAGTCTTACACTAAGTTACACAAATTACTACATAAAGTTGCTCAGTTTCAGTCTGTGAAATGGGAGCAATGAGATTTTTCTGCCTCATAGTGGTATCACTAAATTAAAAACCATTAATCCTTGGCAAGTGTTTAGATACCATACTGATACAAACCGTATTAATAAGCAAAGATAGCGCTACCAAGTTTAATGGACTTATTCACAAACTAGGAATAAGTGATCAAAGGAAGAACTTCTTAATTTTCATTATAGGTGCTTAGATATTTTTGTCAAAGTCTTTATCAGTATCTCACAGGTTATACTCTTTGATAGTGTAAAGGGCAAAAGGGCCATTAACTTTGAAACTAGGCCAATTGATTCCAGCTGAAGATCATGTCCAATCCTGCTCCTACTGAGTACAGTGAAAATATGACTCCTCCTAATTCTGTCAAATTTGCAGAGAAGCTGCAAAATGCTCTTTTTTTTTTTTTTCCCTTGCAATTATGCTGGTTCAATAGACTCTGACTTGATATTACACACTTACTCTGTTCATGCTATATATCAGTTATTTTATGGGAAAGTCTACTGTTAGATTAATAAAACCCCTTCCAACTTCAGTCTGGTGCTTTTATATAAATCAGTGTAGCGTGTGTTAAAGATCTAACTTCTAACTACAGTAAAGCAATAAAAGAGGTAGAGGGAGGAATATGTAGTTCATTGTCAGTCATTTCATCAAATAGCATCCACATTTGCTTGGAAGTAAGGCTTGATTAGCAATCTTCTTCCTCAGTAACTACCCTGCTTTTAAGCCAGGCATGTAGGTAATTAACAGAAGCTCTTTGCTACTTATAAGAAAGCCCATTAAATTTAGTAAAACTTTTGCTTTAAAGAAAGGCATGACTTAGCCAATGCAGAACAACTCTGACAGGGCTAACCTGGCTATAATCAGAACTATTTCTCATTGTGCTCCAATTTAAGGGGAAAGGACAAAGCACAGTGAACTGTCAGGTATGTTTGGTTTTCAGTTCACTTTATTGGATGGGGGCATTAAAAACAAAAAGATGACTACTTAGGAGCTATACTGCTGAATAACAAAAAAATCCTAACAATCTCTGTCCATGGAGGAACTTCATAAATGTACCAAGCAAACTGCTCTGCTAAGAATGTCCCTTTATGGTGCAAAGCATGTTTAATTAATCTTATGACAGATGGAAAAATGTAAATGTGTAATATACAAAAAGCTTATTTTTAAATTACTAGACCAGGTTTTAATTGCTGATAACCTCAGGTCAGATATACAATAGGCCAGGCCTCTGTGAAGCAGTAAACTTGGCATCAGTTCTCTACTTTCAGGCATAGTCTGATCAGATTTTGTTTTTGCAAAGGTAATTTAATTAGTAGTATCAGTAACTCTTACTACCTTAACATTACCTTCCTTTAGCTAATGATACCATTTTGCACGTGCTAAGTAAAACAGGAATTAACAAAATTCCAATGGCTTACTTAAATGATAAATAACAAGCCATTTTAAGGAAGAAATCTCCTAGGGAGTGCGGAAAAACCTGCAGCTGAAGGCGAGCGAGTCAGGATGTGTAACTCTGCACAGGCATAAACAGGAAACGGAGCAGCTTGCGTTTGGATTGACAATCTGGCTCCAAATGGCTCATCTACAGCGGGCACAATGCTTGACCCCTGTCAAACATGAGAACCGTGGTTTTGTAAGAGTTTTCTGTCCTGATACCTCTCGGGGCTCTCTTACATAAAGTAAAATCTTTCTTTCTCTATCGTTCTGCATGGTCAAGAAAAGTCTTGCGTAGTGAAATACTTAAAATTAATTATGTCACCTTTATTGTAAAACATTTCCTCAAGCATCCACTTCTTATAGGTTTGGCAATAAACTCCCTGGAATGGAAACATCAGAGATTAATCGTTTTGTAATGAAGAATAATATTCGGTTCTTTTATTGTCATGTTCCAATATAACATAGGAACTAGCTTGACCTTCTAGAAAAGAAGTTTCAAATGCTACCAGTGTCACCAGGGTTTAACCCTACTTCTTCTATATATTTCAGATGTTTCTTATGCACTGACCCCATTAGAATTAAACATTGTGCAAGTTCATTGTGCAAAACCTTACCCTGGTGTTTCTAGAGCACGTGTCCTGCAAGCAAAGTTCGCCATAATGCCAGAAGACTATCTCCGTGCAGAGCAGTGCTGTATACCTGCCAGGTTCAAGGATTCAGGGGACACGAAAATGACAGAAAAACTCAGGACAATAAAGTGAATCATAGACCTTTCATGACAGGGATGTATCAGACCCCTTCCATTACATTCCACAGATAAAGATGCCTGTAAGGAGCCATTTCATCTCTGAAAACGATGTGGGCGTTGCAGATCTCAAAGGAAATTACCAGCAGTAACTTTATTCCTAAGGATGTTTGCCAAGCCAAGGATTTGGTCTTTGTACAACGGACACAGCACTAAGGAAAGGAGATTTAGCCACACAACAAAAAAATAATAGCGAGAAGAGCATGAAAAAACTGGGAGTTTGTTCTGGTTCTCTGCAACATTTTAGGAGGAAAAAAAAAAAAAAGCCCACAAACAAGATTTTCAGATCAATAGTCTAAAGTTAAATATTTTATTAAAGCTCAGAATGAAATGGAACCAACTTGAAAAAGTTACGCACACCAAATTTGGATCTGGGAACCTCATGTTCAAAGATTCTGAAAACAGGAATTGGTCTTGTATTCAACATAATGATTACTAGCTAGAACACACCAGGAAAATTGCACTATTTGCCATATCAGCTTCGCAACTAATAGTGAAACCAGATATTAAAATTTAATATTTTTATCTTACACTATTGTCACTTATTGTTGTCAGAAGGGAAAATGGCTCTGTAAAACATTACATTTTATTACAAGTACCTCTGTTTTGTAAGTTTTTAAAAACACCAAGCAAGATTGAGACAGCTTCAATTGTTCATTCAAACATTTACAGAGGCAGTTAAAATCACACTTACAAATTAATAATTCACATCATATTTCTCAATACTGACATAAAAGTCCTGCAGTATCCAAACTCTTGTATTCAATATTATAATTAATAGGCTTAGAGAGTAACAAATACTATTTGTAAACAACAAAAAAATTCTGTATTATGTATTATGAAATTACCATCCTTTTTTAATATTAATAGCTTATTACAGAAACCTCCTGAATTCAGAATGATAATTTCCCTAACCACTTTGTAAATGCACTAACTTTGAGAATTACAATACTTCTTCAAAAATCTTCTCTTAGAAGGAATGTTGCCAACATACTCCATATAGACCTTCAGAACATGTTTACAGTAGCCCTGTTTCAATGCTGCAGAGCTCTATTTATTCAAAACCTATAAAGTGTGACAGGATTTCTCTCTCGGAAGAAATATGCACGATTTTGTCCATTTTGTGAAAGTTAGTGCTATCACTAACAAGCAGCTGAATAACATGCTGGGATAAATAAAACTGGTATTATAAAGAAACAGCAAACGCCAATATTAAATTCTTGTGGTTTAAAAATGTTTCTCAAGTGCCTTTTTTTTTCCATTTTATTATTTGTACCATGGTGACCAGTAACAGCTAGGTCTACAGGGCACAAACCAAAGAAAAAAGTCCTTACCTGAAAAGGTTAATGGTCCAATTCGATCTTCTAAGACCTTAACAATCTGATGTTTGTGGGGAGGAGAGAGGGCTGGTTAGGTTTCATTTTAAAATGAATTGAAAAAACAGTTGATTTGTATTTTGCAAACCAATACTCTGCAGATAGATAACAGCTTGCATGCGATCTTTCACTCATATATTTGAAAAATTATTATACCTCTCAATTCTTTAAATCAGTGCAGTCAAGTTTTTTTTTAGTGCTTTGAGCACTTTTGGTCATTCTTTCAAGAATGGTACACAATTAACCAGAAACCATGCTTGCAAAATACTGTTTTGGAAAGACTTCTTCATTCACAGTCTTCCTAAGAATTTCATTGCAGCTTCATAAAAACAATAAACTGAGCTAAGCTTGTGTCCCACCAATTAATTTATTTTAGCGAGCAGAAGGCAGGGATCTGGACTTTCAGTAAAGTGGATACCAGGAAGAAGGGTCAGAGGAAGGAGATGCAAAATGTCCATTTGTCACTTACACATCTTAATCACTAATAAGACACCAGTAGATATCTCAGAGTCTTTCAGGGAAGAAAACAAACTACGCCATGCACAAACATCCCCATCAGATGGCCAGCGAGCACCAGTGGCAGTCTGTGCTAAGGCAGCAAGGCGATCCAGTCCGGCAGCAATCAATGATGTGCCCGAGAGGAGCCGGCACGGTGCGGTACATGCTCAGCGCATGTTTGGTGGGGGAGGTGCTGGAAGAAGGCTACACTGGGGGAAAAGCAAGGGGAAATTAGATGGGACAATCAATTACAATATTTGAAAGCGTGTGATTAGCATACAATGACCAGTTTCCTATGAAAAAAAAAAAACAAAACACGTTCAGTGGCATGTATTTAAGGCATATTCAGAATGTTATTTTAACACATAAGCAACAATAGTTTAGAAATCCCTGATACGAAGTGAGGATGGAGCTAAGCACCCTAGTAGTGACACAATATAAACTTCAGCACATGAAATACTGGAAGTTGATGTAAACAGCTTTTAATAGCAGTGAACATTTGTTCGCTTTGTTTAGACCATCTGGATGTTCCATTGTGTTCAGTTCAACACCGACTGCCGTCGGGTGACAGTTGATATATGTTAAGTACAAGCAAAGTGCCTCAGCCCACTCCAGGGACCCCGAGGAGAACTTTTCAGTGTTTTGTGGAATATGCTGTCAGATCGCAGCGCAGTCGCCTGCATCCTTAATGGCTCTGGGCCAAAGTCCTCCAGCTTTTTTTTTTTTTTTTTTTTTAAAATCAAAGCAGTTTTGCTTTTACTGTTTGAAAGGTTAGGAAAACTATGCCAAAGTTCTTCCAGGCAGCTTGGAGAGCATCAGCTGACAGGAATGATTTTCAATATGGAGCAAAGAATAAAGAGAACCACTAATCCTGAGAGATTCCAGGTTTCACTCATTTTACATGCAATGTGGCTAACAGCCTTTTGAATGCAACAAAAGAAAAAAGTTACTAATAAACACAATGATGTAATTGTTCTGAAAAAAAAAGAAAAGATAGGAAATCAACAGTTAGAAGCACATTTTTCCATGCCTACCCAATAATATACTACATTACATCCTGCCTACCTTTTGGATAGTTGGTGATGCATCCTCTGCAGGTGATCAAAGCTATCTTTCAGGCACATTGGCCATTTCATGTTTAATCACTGTTTGTGAAATGCTTTGACTCCTGAAATTAAAGGGACTATGCAAAGGAGAATTATTATTATTGCTACTATTCTGCATCTTCACATAACCACCATTTCAGTTCAGCTTTACACAATTAGTACTTTTGGAAAGCAGAAAAGGCAGAAGTCTGAAAGCTTATTTGGATGCATTCACATACAAAAAAAGTATTTTCAATTTTAGGGTAAAAAATTGAAATAATTTAGCTCAGCCTTCCCTTAGGATGTTGATCATGTAGTACAAAACTGTTTTTCTACCTCCAGAAGTACTATTACTTAATAAATCATTTGCTACATCTGGAATGCCAGTGAAAATCTTAATATCATTCATCTTTTTTTGAAATCTCAAATCAACAGGAACAAAAGTACTGAATAACATGGAAAAATACACCCTAGATGCTTACAGCATATGATCTTCTTTCTCTTTCAGTTATACCTGTTAGATTATTTAATCTTTTTTGTTACTCACTTTTTCCTGCAAAGTTTAGTTCTTATAATTTTGGCTTTTACAAGCTGTTGCAGTAACCTATTTATCCTCCAAAAAGATAGCACGTAAGCAGCAACACTCCAAGGTTTCTCACATTATACCTCAGCTCTGACAGGGGCTGAGAGTACGTATTAGTTTCCATTCCACTTTGTTTAACAGCCTCTCATGAAGGCTATTCCAAAGGGTACTGGGTGATACTGGCTGTTACAGAGGTATCCAAGTTAAACCATCCTGCAAGAATCAATCTTGTTTCATCCACATTGAAACTACCAAGCAAACATTATGTACATGGCAATTTCAGTCACTGTTTGGAAATAACCTCCTCTTTCCTTTTTTTCAGTCTAACCCAAAAGAAATTATAGTCCAGGAATAGAAATACCTTCTTCTAAAAAGATTACAGAGAGCCTCCAAATTATATTTTAAGTCTATGGAAAACTGTCCTGCAAATTATATGCATTAGAATGAATGTCATCCTTTTCAAATGTATTGAAAAGAAGCAATGTCTCCTAGTGAAGTCAGCAGTAGTAAATTCATTAATTTAAAGAATGCTTCACATAACTTCAAAAATATCCACATCTTACAGAATCAGGTCAAAAATAAAGGTGATCAACACATTCTATATTCAAGCTCAAAATACACGATCAGATTACAACATTCAAACATAGACCACTATTACTGTAAAGGAGTCACTGCTCCGGCTGGAGTTAATATCCAGCTCATTTATATTGCTTGCCTAAATCAATGGGGCAATTCAAGTTATTTAACCAGATTTCTGCTGGAAGACAATAATATATCTACATTTCCAATGTATAGGTAACTTCTAAACCTTCTCTTCCATCTTTGTAACATGTTAGCTTTTGCAATCGTAACAGTTAACACAGGATTGCCTTTTTTCAACATTATTTCTATTTTGGAGAGTTTTTGGAAAGCATGACACAATCGATTAAGCATTAAGAAGTGTATTTAGATTTGCGATTTGAATTTACATTTATGCTAGGATTTCAAACAAGTTTTACAAACATTAAATAAATACTGCAATGCTGTTGAACTGCAAGTACTACACAGTATTGTTTTATCTAATTTCCAGAAAGATAAACAGGCACAGAAAAGGCAATTTAGTCTAAAGGCACATGACATTTAGCTCTGGCTCCATTTAAGAGAACACCTATCCCAAGTGCTGCTGATGCTCAGGAACTGCCTTTTTCCAACTATTACTTGAAGTTTTGTTTGGTTTTTTTTTTTTTTTTTAAATAATGCCACTTTTTTTAGTTTAATACCATTAAGTCCCAAACTGCCAGTTCCGTAAGACTTGGGCTGAGCTTCAAACATATCACACAAGCTTTTCGTTAACTGTTGACTAGGACTTACCTGTGATGTTAATGGAAATCGAAGCTATTTATTTACAGGCCAACCAGTTTGTGATCAAATGTTTTGCACATTTCTCTCTGCTGTTCCAAACATATATCCCATCCTTAATCACATTACATCCTTAATTTTCTGAGTTGTTTTAATTCCCTTTTTTTTCCCTTACACAGTCTAGTTAACAGAGCTGCCTATCACAGCAGGCTTCACAATCAGTTGCATACTCCATCCTCGTACTGTACAACACAAGTACAAGAAATGCATTACAGAGTCATTGTCTTAGCATAACATTAAGGTGTGAAAAAATTATCAACTGATTAATATTGCATCACACAAAAAAATCTATTGTAAATTAATAAATCATGAAATAATTTGCTCTTTCAAAACCAATACAATCAATAGTTCTCATGCTATTTTATACCATCATGTAGTTAAGCAAAAGAAAAATGCAGACATTATTAAAATGTCTTATCTAGGAAAATATCTAAAGTTTCTGCGTTGCTTTTGAAAGAATGCAGTGGGTATCATGTGTTTATGAGGATTCACACACAAACCAGCCAAATACTTAATTTTTTGCATTTGTGCAGCAATGTAATATTTCAAAAGAAATTTAATTTAATCGGATGGATGCAGTAGAAGTTATTCAATAGCTGATAAATGGATGTACTGTAAAATGTAATGTCACCTAGTTAAAAAAGAAAAGAGAGAGAAGATGCTAATTCTGCTGATGAAGATATTGTTTTTCCCCTCTTGTGCCCTATTCATTATGCAAGACTGCAGAATATGAAGTGTAGTGTGTGATCCGGGCGATCTAATGATCTCCCACACCTGCTCATCTGGTACAATTTTAATTAACACTCCAAGGAGGTTTGTCAAGAGTAATCAAAAACATTGTCGCTTATAAAGCTGTGGCAAGAAATCAATAGTTTTCATCAGAAAAGGTAAGGTCTGGCATAACTGAACCATTTAATTGCTTCATTCCAATAAACAAAAACTGCACATTTTAATGACTTGATTTTGGAGATCAATATCTAACCACATATTGCATTAAACAGCAACATGTGGTGGGATATTCACAGTCATTTCAATTCAGAATGAAGCATTCCTCTTTTTTTTTTATTTCATCTCAAATGGCAATAGGTTGCTGAGCCTATGCAGTGCTATGATTTATATCAAATGAGTGACCTCTAGGGCCGTAAGACTAGAACGGGTGACTAGTTCTCAATGGTAAGCTACTGGCACTTGACAAAGTGCCTGAAGCAGAATGAATTTACTTCTCTTTTCCTCAATCATCAACAGGCTCTGCCCTGACCCCCATACTGACTCCTATAACAAGATCTCCTGTCTCTGACTGAAAAATTTACTGTCATGTCTACTTTTCATTGAGCTCAAGTGAGTACTTCTGTCACCTTCAGTGAACTGAGTCTGTAAAAGATTTAACTAAACACCAGTCACAGTTTAAAAACTAAGCAAGAACAACTCATATAAAAAATACTGCTTTTAAGCACTTCTGTTTCTTAAAAGTCCAGGAGCTATGGTTTTGCTTCTTTAAGTGTTCATCATTAAACTGTTAAAAGCTACTGCTCCACAAAGAAATTAATGAAAGACTCATGGTGTAACGCAAGTATCATAACATTAGTAAAACCTAGTAGTACTGGAATACTCCTCTTGGACACACACACAGTCTAAGTTTAAATGCTTGTGAACTACGGAAGATCCAACAACGTGAAATTTTACATATGAAGAGATATCAACTATAAATCACATAGCCATTTCAATTCATGATCTGATTTGTATACAATGCACAGCATCACCGTGCTCAAAATATGTCTATATACAGTAATGATATTAACAATTTTTTTTTACTATTCAAAGATTTTTAATTTTAAAGCAATACTTGTAAAACATTTTTCCATACTCTTTCAATAACAGCAGTTATCACAGAATATATGATACCTAGCTACACAAAGCATACATGGTATATCTTAATGATTTTAACTAGTATTTTACTAATATTTTAACTTTATAAAGTAATAAAAGCTAATATTGCAAGAACCCTTTCTATCAACAATAAGGCAATTAAAAGAATGACACTTGATGGTTTATTCCAACATCTCACTAAAGCCTTACACAAAATTTTCACTCCCTCTTTAATTTTCAATTCTTCCACCCTCCCTGCTTCACAGCTCCTGGCTATTGGCTTTTACAATCTGTCCCTAGAGAGCCAGGAGTTATTACCCCTGTCGATGGAAGAGAAAGGGATGTTATTCCCCTGTCACCCTCTCCAGCTCCAGCAGATTCCTAGCTCTGATCTATAGCCTTCATCGGAGAAAAGCGTCTGACATGCTGTTAGTTCTCAGCTCTGTCAGATCCATCTACCCATGCTACTGGCATTACTTACTGAAGTCAGAGCCACAGGAGTCAGACCAAAAATTTGAGAAGCAAACACTATATCCACTTCTATTTCAGTAAATATAGGAGAGAAACATCTACTGCAAAGCGTGCAGGTTTTCAGAAGGCACTATATGCCACGTACGCTTTGAATCTGAGCTTAGAAACAGATAAAGTAGTACCTGAAATCATTCATGTTTACAATAGAGATACTACATAATCTAGTAGCATCAGGTAAACCCAAAGGATACAGAACAGTTAATAAAATGGACTTAAGCAAATTTAATAACTCCTTTAATACTGTTTTAACAAACTACTGCTTAATTTTTTAATGCTTCCTTTTAATTGACATTCACATGGCTGCTACATAAAATGGGCACCTTCAATGGCAGCTGAGAGGCAGCATGAGACCGTTATGACTCGCTTTACTTGTATGCTGCCTGTCATCCCACAATACAAATCTACACATCAGCATTTTGCATCAGCATTATTTTACAGGACTTCAACAGTAAATTAACCTCTAATTGTAAAGTATCAATAAGGGGACTGTGAAGATGCCTGGCTTAGTTCATCTTATAGTCCACACACTCAGCAAAATGAACTGATCTCCCCCCCTCACGCACACTGACCGAATAGTGTAG
Source organism: Fulmarus glacialis (assembly GCF_000690835.1). Taxonomy (NCBI): domain Eukaryota; kingdom Metazoa; phylum Chordata; class Aves; order Procellariiformes; family Procellariidae; genus Fulmarus; species Fulmarus glacialis. The sequence goes on along the minus strand of NW_009206366.1, from coordinate 54,943 downwards.
GGCTTGGCTCTGATCTCCACTATTTCCTCTGGTCAGATACTCCTCTCATCAGACTAGAGCCAAAAACATCGTGCTTAGTGTGACTGTCAAGCAAGGGGTGATGCTTCATCCCAATACACGCAGCTTTTGCTCACACCATCAGTGTTAGTAATACAGGCAAAACCAGGAAGAAGTGGAAGCCCTGCTACAGCAGCGCTCCACCCCTCTTCGGGCAGATGGGTGCCATCATGCCCCTCTCCTCACCAAGCTGCCATGGGCAGACCTTCTCACATACCTGGTTACTCTCTCCTGGCCTTTTTTTTCCCCCCTCTCCTTTCTTTCTTCCAACAAGGCCATGGGAAGTACAGATTTGCTTCCCCTTTACAATTTTTACAGAGCAAGCTCCCCCTTTCCATATTTCATCATAAGCAAGGAGGTTGAATGCGGAAGGTGTTGCTGTTTCCACTTCTTTTCTCTCCCTGTATTCAACGAGAAGTAGGAGCAAGTGAACTATTACTAGAGGAGATAAGGGATCAGAGTCAGAGCAGTGACTGTAGATGGTGCAGGATGAGAGCTACTGGACATTGCCCAGGTGGCCAAGAAGGCCAATGGCATCCTGGCCTGTATCAGAAATAGTGTGGCCAGCAGGAGTAGGGAGGTGATCGTGCCCCTGTACTCGGCCCTGGTGAGGCCGCACCTCGAATCCTGTGCTCAGTTTTGGGCCCCTCACTACAAGAAGGACACTGAGGTGCTGGAGCGTGTCCAGAGAAGGGCAACGAAGCTGGTGAAGGGTCTAGAGAACAAGTCTGATGAGGAGCGGCTGAGGGATCTGGGACTGTTTAGCCTGGAGAAGAGGAGGCTGAGGGGAGACCTCATCGCGCTCTACAACTACCTGAAAGGAGGTTGTAGCGAGGTGGGGGTTGGTCTCTTCTCCCAAGTAACTAGTGATAGGACGAGAGGAAATGGCCTCAAGTTGCGCCAAGGGAGGTTTAGATTGGACATTAGGAAAAACTTCTTCACCGAAAGGGTTATCAAGCCTTGGACCAGGCTGTCCAGGGAAGTGGTAGAGTCACCATCCCTGGAGGTATTTAAAAGACGTGTAGATGTGGTGCTTAGGGACATGGTTTAGTGGTGGACTTGGCAGTGTTAGGTTTATGGTTGGGCTTGATGATCTTAAAGGGCTTTTCCAACCTAAATGATTCTATGATTTACTTTTCAAGGTCAGAATTGTTTTTGACCAGAGAAATCACCACCTTATCCTTAGGAAATCAGGAAGTTTAGCAAATATTCTATGAATTTACAGGTAACAGCTAGAACATGGACAGACTTCAAGATTCGTGGTAGGCAAGGGAGTGTCCCTGCAGAGGGGAACAGTAGGAAGCAGAATAGGATTTTGATCTTGAATGAGCTTCTGTTGGAATATAAATAATAAAAATCTTCGCTTTTGGTGTCCCTCAAAACTCAAACACATGCTGTCTACAAGTTCTCATTCAATATTAAGAAATCAGCTCTTAATCCTGCTGGATCAGCTCTTGCCTGTTTTTTAAAATTTTCCACGCTCGTTCTGATCCCAATTCTCCAGCAGAAACAGCAGTGCCTACAGCTACACAGGACGTATTTCCTCACTGAGAAACAACAAGAACAGCTTGAAATCTCACAAGACAGACCAGTAAAGTTTTCCAGATAACTAATGTTTGGGGCGTTTTTATAGAATCATATACGCTTCTTTCACTTTCCTGAGGTACAGAGCTATAACCATAATCGGTTTTATATGCCAAAGCCAGCAAACATCTTAAAATGATTTAAATAGGCACAACAGAAGTTTTAAAGCTCAAGCAAATGGGATCTTACTGAGAAGGAAAGAAGGGGGGCCAACAACAGTATTACTTAAGATATTCTGTGTGAGGATATACTAGGTTATCCTTTTTAGCGTGAGGAAAAATGAGAGATGATTTAGTGCATTTAACCAGGAAACTAATAGAAATTAGAAATTATGGAGGAGAAAAAAGCAAAGCACCCTGCTTATGCATAATGGTAGCTGCTTTTTTTCCTTAGAGGCACTGAGGCCTGTCAGAAAGGATGCAGACTGCTTTCTCACGGCAATTTCAGTCGAATTCGTGTATTTTATCCTCCTGAAAGTGAATAACTTTTTTCTCATTGTAAGAGGTTATAACTGTAAAAGATTATCATTAAATGCCTGCCTCAAATGGCATGATGAGAAGACATTTAACGCAGGGACTATCTGGGCAGTTATGACTATACATGCACATGTTTGCACATGCAAACTTATTTTTGGCAGATTTTTACACTCCTTATTCTGAAAAATGTTCTGTATAGAAAACTGTATGACATGAACACATGAAAAATGTAATATACAAAAGTGAATATAAACAGCTTAATTTTCCACAAGCATCCTAAGACAGCATTTTTGGTCAGAGTTACTTTTAATACGCAATATTCTAGTGTTCAGACCTTCACAAGCTCATAAAATTTAAGAGAAATGCAAAATAAATAGGCAGATTTAAAAATTAAATTAAGCACAGGGTAGCCAGGCAATACAAATGCTAGAAGGTAACACAAAATTTGCACTAGTACACACTTATATTATTTGCGATATTCGTTACTTCCTGAATGTATAAAAACATATATGGTCTGAGATGGAAGCTATCACATGTTGCCCAATTTAAGAATTTCACTTCCAATTCATAACAGCTTTGTATTTCGTCTTAAAGCCCCAGGTCTTCAAATGAAGCAATTCTTAGAATTGCTTTGGCATTTCTTAAGTGAAAGCTGATACACTATGTTTCTACCCTTCACAGGAGTACGCCCACATTGGGAAAAAGCGGGGGTGGGGGGCATCTAACTTAACCATGATTCAAAAATAATTAACACATGGCAAAACTCTCCTGTGAACAAAAGTCCTTTAGCAGTCAACGTAAACTAGCAAGGACTCCACTCACTACAGGATGATACTAACAATTATTGGAGAGGAAAACATTCTACCATAAATACCAACCACAAAACTCATCCTACTTTGAATTCTAAACAAGCAAGTACATACTGCTAGTATACCACTGAGGCATTGAGAACCAAAATATGAGTTTTACTTTGTTTTTGTTTTCATTTTTTAATTTGTATTCAGTCTAAATAGATGGCATTTTAACAGCAGTAAGGAGATGCCAAGTATGAGGAATAAACAAGGCTCTTAGTTTCATCCCCCTAAACCTTGGAAAATCAACATGAAATGCATTTTAAATCATTGGGAAGAGGTCCCAGCACTGCACACCTCCAGTAAGCTTATTAAACATTCTCTGTTCTAGTCATTGATTCTTTAATATCAATTCAGAATAACCTCTTTTTTTCAAAAAAGTTGGAGTTTAAATTATTCCTAAATATGAACTATTATTCATAAGAACCCTTGAGTTTCACCTCATCACTTTCCAATAACAAGTTACAAAGGTGGAAAATTTTATATTCAAGTTCCTGAATTGCACAGATAACCCACTATTTAGAACAATAAACCAGATTCTCCCCTTTTGAAGCAATAAAATCTTTTTTTTTTTTTTTTTTAATACCATATAGACCTAAGGTCTAACCTCTATGGGGCATGCAACAGCAGAAGAGAAGATGACCCCAGGGGGACAGAGGAAATAAAACAACAAGGAAATAAATACAGCAGGAAGATGAAGAAAAAACAGAGGACTTTGGGACAACAGCAGACAAGGCAAAGGACAACAGTCATGTCACTGATAAGGAAGTTGGAAAGAAAGTGCTCAGTGAATCAGACAGGCTTTGGTGTATCTTCACGTACAGCATAAGAAAGCAAAATTTTGCATAGGCTTGAGCGGGACTGCAGGGTGAAGAAGGGAGACGAAATTGGAAGAAATGGTATTAGTTAAGAAAACTAGTTATTAAAGCAAAGACAAGCATTTTATTGAAGGAATTTAAACAAGCAGTATACACAGGAAGAACCAACAAGATTTGTCTACCAAGATAAAGGAGGAAAAGCTCAAGAGTGAAGCTCAATACTTCAGCAATCAGTATTGAGAATGGTGACATTAATAGTGATTGGGACTGAGCTGAAGGTAACCAGATATTCAGAACAAGGAATGAAAAAGCCAGAGAGATGTGAAAAGATTTCAGAGGGAATTTGGATGTCATCAATATAAAAATACTGTTCGAAGCTTTAAATGCAGAAGCCAGTCACAGAGAAAATACAGAAAGAAGGGATGAGAATTTGGAAGAAGAATTGCAGAGACTGAACAGGAACCAGTAACAGTGAAAATGAAGGAAAATGTGCGAAGAACAACAGAAAAGCATTGACTGAACCCTGGAAGCCCAATAATGAAAGTTTAAAAAGAAAGAGAATACTGCTTGTACAAAAAGAAGCAACAGACCAGGCAGATTTTGCCTTGAAGAATCTGTTAGTGACCTCATTCAGGGAAAATTTGATTGTGGTGAAGAAAGAAAGAATCTGACTACTTACCATGCAAAAATTAGCAAGAAACAAAGCAAAATCAACTACAGAAGTGGCATGTTTATTTTTGAAAGGTGTAGGAAGGAAATAGGAAAAGTATCTGGAAGCATTCATGAGGTCAAGAGATTTTATTTATTGTTTTGGACAATGCCGAGTATAGTTGAAAGTGCATGGAAGTTCCCATCCATGAATTTTATTCTCCCTGTAAATCCCCTCGTATGTTACTTCAGCATAACACTGGAAAGAACAAAATTCCCCAAAACAGCAAAATCTCCCTCTGGATACTAAAACTTCAGCCACTCCATGGCAGGATACAAGGCAAACTCAAACTACAATTTTGAAAAGGCTGTAGAGCTCTAAATTTCTTCCATCTAGAAAGTTTTCTTCCATCTGAGCTTAATTATCATCATCTCTAGGGTTTCCCTCCTCATTTTAGTTCTTAATCATGAGCTAAAACATCTTTTGCACATTCTATGTTATAAACACATTACATCTCAAAATGACAATTTCAGGCCTAATTGCTTAATTTCAACTACTCTAAACACCTAACAAATTATATTCTTCTCTGTTCTGCAGTCACATGGTGGAGTGTCCTCGAGAAGATGATCCTAACCAACACCAGCTGTGCCCAACTGCCATTAACACTACAGCTCCAGCACATTCACACAATCTATAAAGAATTGACAATTTAAACCTCCCTTTTAAGAGAATATCAAGGTCATAAAATTCAGATCCCATATTATAAATCCATTTCTCATCAGCCTTTGCAAGTCACAAAAAAATCACATGATCACAGCTGGAATTAAAACTGGGCCTTTTCCTTTAATCCAGCAATAGCCACCATATGCTGCATTATCCTAGAAGCAACAAAGAATGGATGCATCTCCAGCTCAGCAACACATCAAACCAACCCAAGTGTTTCTTTTCACATATTTTTTTCATTAAAAAAAAAATACACAAACCAAAAATGTCATTAATAGGTGGCAAAATTTGTTTCTCTGATGTATGCTTGCTGGGAACCTTGTCCCTCAGAGAGTACCAAATAAAACTATTTCTATCGTTTCCAGGTGCATCAAAGTAGAGAAGCCAGTAACAAAAACTCTCAACTTATTCTGTGAGCCACTGGTTTCAAATATATCCTCCTTGTTAAAGACCACAGGAAGAGTTTCTCCTTAATACAGAACCACATACCGTTGCAGAAACAGCTGAAGTAATTATTACTATGGTGATTGGACAAGAGATAGAAGAAAAAGAGGTGGAAGGGGTGGGAAGGTAGAAATTGGACTTAATATATTATTTGATATTCAACAGAATATGCAGGGGAACTCAGGATAGATTACTCACTCAGAAACTCGAAGAAGGAAGGAAAACCCTTTCTGGGGAAAGAAATCTGCCGAATACCAACAGGGCTGGGATGTCTCAAAATGAAGCACGGCAGGCAGTGCAAGAGCTCGCGAGGACTGCCCCATCTGTTCCAGCCACCAATATGCCTACGGTGAACATAAATTGTACTGGGGTGTGCATCACCCCTGCATCCTATGTGCCTTCAGACAACTCCATCCTGGAGCACTGTTCTGCAATCTGTAGGCACAAAACCCCACTAGTGGTTTCACTGCATTTCAGCTCTTCAGTAACTATCAGAATAAGGTGAGTGATTTCACGTGAAACATACAGCCCTTTAAAAGAAATGAGTCCTTCGTTCCTCTTGAGAAATGTTTATTACCCTCAGATTACAAGGTCTCTGCAATATTACTCCATAAAAGCATAAAATCTGAGTGATAACTATTCTAATCACCGTAAACCTCTGTCTAATGCTGCAACTTCTGTAGACAACACTACTTTGGAAATACTCTTCATATTTGTTATTTTGGAAGACAGGAGATGGGAGAAGTTAACCTATTCCTTTCATTATGATTATTTTGAACAAATTATAAAATGGCCTACCATTTTTATTACTCCTTGGCCAGGCAAATAATATTTAGTACCTTACTTATATTTTTCCCTGCAAGAAAAAATCAGTATAGGGTGAAGGTTAAATTCAACTTGTATGTCCATGTGAAGAGATATTACTATTGTCTCATAAAGATGATACATAATTAGGGCTGTGAACTGCATGATCAGTTCCATCGTTAGCAGAAGAGATTTCTGAAATCTATATTGATTTTTGCCTGTGAATCTGCATTAGCCTAATCCTCATATACAAGCACTATGAACCCACGGAGAAATTATTTTTTCCCTTTTGTTCACAAAAATCTCACAGCTGAAATTTTTGCAAGAAAACTAATGACAGGTGTTTTCCAAGAATATGTATGTAAAAAAAGTACAAGTTGTAGGGGAGCTTTCTGCTGCAGAACCCGATTTGAATATATTGACACCTCTTCCAGGCAAATCATGTTTTGTTTTACACTACTTTAAAGGAGGTCTGAATATCATCCACTATAAATGTGTAGCAAACATTGCATATGGCATGCTACCAAAGATATAAAAAAAGAAGGTAGGGGAGAAACATAAAATATTAATGGACCAAGTTCTGCTTTTAACTATACTGATGTAAATACCTTACAACTAGATTAGCCCAACCCAGAAACTCTTTTTATATCTTTAGATTCCCAGGTACAAGCATGTTTGCCACTTATCAGTGCTGAATGCAAAGTATCATTGAATCAAATGTATTTCTGGCAAAACAAACAGCTGGGAAAAAAGGGATTTTTTTTTTTTTTTTTTTTAATAAAATTATGATCATTAGTCTACCTTGTCCAGCTCTCAGAAAACATAAAATCTAAATTACACAGATTAAACACATTGCTGGATGTGGGTGCAAAATTACCTGTGTCCCTAGAATACAGTTTTGGTAAGAAAGGCCACTGTTCAAAGCTCTGGGCTCAAGTCTCGGACAACTTCACTGAGTTCCAAATTTGCCAGAAGACCTTAGCTTCTGCACAGCCTTCTTGTGGCTCAAAAACCACAGTGTGAATCAAAGCCCATTGAACTAAGGGGCGATATTTTTGAATGGACTTTGCTTCTGGGCCCTCGCGCTCCCCGGTGTGTCGCGGACATACCTGGTGAGTAGCACCTCGTCCTGCTCGAACTCAGCAGGCTCCTGCGCACTCCTCCCCGTCCACACCACACGACTCCCGTGTCAGCACCTCCATGCCCTATACAAATCAGTAAAACAACTAGCTTATACAATATATGTCCACAGCCCGCCACTAAAAGAAGCATGAAACATAAAATGCATAAAAAGCAAATACTTTAAAATCAGTTTCTCTTTCAGAAATTAGGTTCGTTCTTGAAAAATACTGGCAACCTCAAAACGGCAGTGAAAACTGCCTTTTGACTAAAAAAGACACCATAAAGAATCGTAATGCTGACTTCCTAACAACAACCTTCGTACCACACTCAGAGTTAGAAATTAGTGCCTTAGAAGTCAGCATTTTTTACTTGAAAAAAATTGCTTTGGACCCAAAATTCTCAATTTAGAATTTGAATACCTATCTCGGTATATGTGCACTTTCTCGCCCCCCCCCCTTGTTTGTTTTTTTCCTTTTGGTTTGTTTTTATTTTGTTTTTAATAAACAGAGCTGACCTGTAACTACAGACAACCCAACACATCTGTTAAAAGGTTGACAAAGAAGGGAAGTCAGATGCTGCAACAGAAATGCATTTTACGGTTCCTTTAGGAATCTAACTCCAAGAGCCAGCATGTGTTATTAAAAACAAACTACTTGCGGTAAAAATCTATTTCTGGGGATTGTTTACTGAAATGAAATGTTTATTCGCTAGGGCAGTATTTAAAGCTCCATAGATAAGTGCAAACTGTTCCTGAAAAGATACATGATGTAATAAAATGCAAAAGGGAAGTGGTGACAATATTAGCTTTGCACCAATTCATTTACAGTAATTTCAGATTTCATATACATAAATTAAAGGAAATTTCCAATAACAGTGAAAGAAGGCTTGCTGTGTTTGCTGTAGTATAATTTTCAACACTTCCTACTTCCTCACAGAAGGTTCAAGATTATTTTCAGGATTATTTTATAACTGAGGCTGCATGGAGCAAAGCATGACATTGAAAAATAGACTTAATTATTCCTACAAAAAGATTCTTGGCATAGGTCCACTTCATATCAGCTTAAAATACCCTATGCTGTTCTATTGGCAGGATCATATGTTTACAAGCACTGGATTACAGGAGTAACCACACCTCCAGGCTAATTTAAAATAATTTCTGTTAAATAGAAACAGTAGGCCCTGGTTTCTTTAATTTGGAAGGGGAGGAGGGGAGGAAAGCTGCACAGGATACAAGGGGAGATGTTCCTATTATAACTCTCACTTCATCGGAATACTACACAATAAAGGGCAAAGGACCCATTTTAATCTAGGTGATGCAGCAAGACTTAATTCATGTAACAAAGCTTTTTTATGTTGAGAAAGTGTATAAAAATAGACTTTGATTTGTTAGGGAAAAGCATCTCAGCACACATACTCCTCCCAAAATATTTACAGTGGCTCCTGCAAGTAATTAGTCACAGAATATTTTCTCCCTCTAACTAGGTACACTCCAGCAGCAAAAAAGTATTCTCAGGATGGCTGCAAATGCTTTTCGAGAATGAATACATACTTATGTGACTTAAGAGTTTATAAGCCCTTTTGCAATTTTTCGTAGAAATACTCTTTTGGATGCATTTATACAGTATAGCAGTAAGGAGGAACAATTAAAAAAAAAAAATCAGGAAGAACTCTTGGGTTTTACTCCCTCAAAATGAACACAGTTCAGGCAAATCTTCACCAGTATCCAGTTTTGAATCCAAGTCTGAATTCTTATCACCTGGCCCATAAACACACAGATTTTCAGCCAGATCTTAAAGTACAATCCAACGCAAACATCAAAAGCAGGACAGCCACCTGAGCATGGCACTGCACCTGATTCCCAGCAGGGTTGAGATGCTGAAAGAATGCTGCTATTTAGTACAGCGGGACTATTCTCAGCACTCAGACGACTCGGAACATTTCCACATCACTGCCAGGAACACTAGAGCCTGAAAAGCACAAACTGCCGAGAGACTCATCTCTAGTAGCTAAGGTGGGTATTTTTGTTTCCCTACTATGGGGTACCTCAAATTACAGGAATACAGCTCTGGACACTGTACCACAGACACAGTATATAGGCCACAGGCTTTCGTATCCATATTCTTATTAGAAGATGCAAATTTAAAAACATTGAGTTATTCCCTAGTGTGAAAGTCTAAAATAAAGAGTTCCCTTTGTCTAGTTGGGTTTTTTTCCCCCCTCTTTTTTTTTTTCCCCTTCTTTTTTTAATAATCCCTATTGACCATTGCACTACTGACTAATATCTTCTGCATCAGAAGGAAAAATGCTGGATGTTTGTCAGCCATACTGTCATGCAAGTCAAAAGCAGATACGTAAGAGAAGAAAGATTATCACATTAGACATAGAAGAAGAAAGATTAACCTATGAGAGCTGCAGAAGCAGAAAGATGAGCAAAAACTGGGGGACGCAATGGCTCCAGGGGATTGGTAATGGGTTAGACTGCCTTTCTCCTCTAGATCACTGGCTCACATCCAGCCCACATCAGTAGTGACTGAGTGTCATTACCAACTGATGGATTTTTGGTGACCTCTGCAAAAATGAATTGATGGTTTCAGGCCAGCTGAATAAATGTTCCCATCATAACAGGTACACCACTGTCTCAGCAGAAGGAAGGGAGCAGACATGGACAAGAAAATGTACCTCTATCCCTACAAACCAGTTTAATGCACAAGGAAGTCCACTTACTAGAAATGCCACAGAGATTTATTTAATACTCTCATAGCTAGAGGATTGTGCTTCTTTTTTGAAGCCTTAGTGTTGTCCCCATGCATTTGTCCTGGATTCTCACAGGCAAAAGGCTGCCTGCAACCAAGTTAGTGGAGTAGAACTGAAAGTCTCTTAAGGGAAAATCAGAATTTGAAATTATATTACACACTGTTGCTAAAGTTCCTCCCATATGAAAGCACAGTAAGATAATATAGCTTTAAACATGCCTCTTAAAGAGTTCTGTTTACAAGTTGTGTAATATTAACTTGTCTGAACTAAGAATTAAAAACGTTTTCCCTGCAATTGCAAAAGACAAACCAAGTGAGCAATCTCTCCAGTCTAAGTTTTAAGACGCATTCATTGTTCCAAAGCATTGCATGTGCATGCATAATTAACAGCTTTCCAGAGGATGTGGTTGGGATGATGGGAAAACAGCTGAAATTCCTTGGTCCCTTCAGGCAGGGGTTTAGAAGGTTCGTCCTCCCAAGCAAGCAGGAGCTCAAATGGTTCCCAGCATGGTATTTGGGATGCTATAGCTGCTCTATGCTTAGTCCTTCAGGGGAGCTCCCAAGAGGGTCCAGGGAGAAGGAGCAGCTCTTGAGGAACACAAAGCACAAGCAGCCACTCAACCCCTAGAGCTAGATGGCACCTCTTTCCCCAAACATAACAACAGGTGATCTCAAGCCTGGTACAGGTGGGGATGCCGGTTTAACGTGAACATCACATTTGTCCGTATTTGAAGAGCAAGACACACAGGGGAACTAGAGCTGTCATCCCTACGTGGCACACTGCCGGCGAATAAACTGCTGTGGTCACACAGAGCCCAACACCTCTCAACAGCACAGCATTTTTAAATAGGTGACCAGGTTACCATTTACTATGATGTCACAAGTACAGCACTGTATGCCAATCTCTCCAAATGTTCTAATACCTAGAAGGAAATTATCTCAATTTAAAAAATGAAATATTATATCAAATTAAACAAATACTAAACAAAAGAGGTTGTTGTCCAGCTTGCTAAAGTTACAGGAAGTAACTAGAACAAACTCAACGATAAAGGACAGCTGGTATGGCAAGCAGAATGTCAAAGTATTTTTTCAGAAACAGACCTACATTTACCTTGCTGTAGCACTATTTTACATGTCTCCTTAAGAAAAAATTAAAGGTGATATTTAATAGATGCTACAATAGAAAAAATTACACTAATTTTTCTTTTTGTTTGTATTTTGTATTTTTCCTTCATGATGGGAAAACTATTTGAAGGTGACTTATTCTACAAAACAAGCATGCAGAATTTGAGGGAGAAAGAAGGTCCTTTTTTACCATGACAACACAAGATTTCCAAATGTCAGGTTCTTTCTTTCATGGATGGCTTTTGGTGAGCCAGACTAGCATGGGACCATGCCATCAAAACAAAGAGCACTGTTGCTCAGAAATGCATTTCACTTAAAGAAAAATGACAGAAATTTCCACCACCGCCCCGCCCCCCCAAAAAAAAGTGTGGGTTTTTTTAATAGAACTCAACATTTTTAGTTAGCTGTCTCTGTCCTGAGCACCCAACAGCAAGAACTCTGAAGTTCAACATGTTGTCGTTCTCCCACTAACCCCTATTCCTCCATAAGCAAGAATACAAAACCAGAAATCGAGCAGAAGTATTTCTGATTTACTAAAAAGAAAAGCCCTCATTGCTCTTCATGAGAGCAAAAGGCTTGACACTTAGTTTTCTTTGTCGTTTATTCAAATGTTAATAGGAATTCTTGCAGCCTCAGTGACCCTGTTTCTTTAATTTAGGTGAATTAGGTGAATAAGCCCCTGCATTTTCCTATCTCATGACTTCCTCAGAGGCAGAAGTTTCTTCTTAGAGTCAATGGAAAAAATTGTGTAAACTGGCTGAGGAAATTGAAAGAGCGTTGTGAAAGAATTACCATTCAGCTCTGGTTTGGGGGGGGTGGGGTGTGTGTTATATAACAATTTGAATATTTTAATATGAATTTGAATAGCATTCATTTGCTTTTTTTACAACAATTAGCAAACAGCAAATTACTGGCTGCAGTAATTACATGTAGAACTAAAACACCTTATTACAGCCTTGGCAGATGACTAACTGCCTACCATTCTCCATCACAAACAGGACTGCATAGTGATTTGCCTTCTTTAAAAAAGTTATACGTATGATCACTTTTTAGTTGCTTCAGCAAGCAATCACAGTATATTACATCAAAAAGGCTTGCCTTTTTTTTTTTCCTCACTATTTCCTGATATTTTGAAGAAAGATGGAGGGGAAGGAGTGACTGTAAAGAGCCTGTCCACTGATCTGAATAAATTAAACAGGTATAGCTGAGAGGTGTGATAAAGGAGTGGGACTATATCACAACATGCATGCTCAAGTATAGTCACTGCCAAATCCCCATGAAAAACCTTGACTTCGCTATTTCTTCAAAAGCAAGTATTTCGTTCTAACTTTTTATTAATATTTTTGCTTTTAAATCTCTACTTGCTTCTTCCCATTTCTCTTTTTCCCAAGATGAGAAGCAGTTTCAAGTGTCAGAAACTTCTCAGACATTTATGTTTGCTTCTTTAAAGGAGAAGAGAGAGAGAAATTTATCCCTATTTTAAAAAGTCTAGACAAACTTTCTCATACGATGGAAATGCTGTCCTAAGAACATTTTCCCTTTAATACCACAGAACCAAACAGAAGATACCAACACAGAAAAACCTTAAACTACCCGTATACTTCTATGCTGACTCTTTGTTTATATGCAGCAAAGAGAAAATCACTAGCATATGTCCTAGCTGTTGCAAATTAAAGCTCAACTTTGTCACCCTTACTAAACCAAAGAGCAATTATTCCTGCAAATAAGTACAATGGTACTATTCATTCAGGTAAATACTGTTCCATGTAAGGATTGCAGAATCAGGACCTGCAAGAAAGCAACACATTTTAAATTGCCTGGTTGATCCCCATTTTCAAAGAGAAAATGAAGATCAGTCACTCAACCTGAGGGATAGAGTCATTATGTGAAATCTGAATACATATATAGAGATTATTGCAACTGCATATTTTAAAATAACTTCCCACCAGCAAAAGAATATATCTGAACCTTCTATCTGATTTCCTTATTTGAAGAATAAGCACCTGATAAATGTGTATGTGACATACCTTCAGACACAGCAAAATAAGTAATTACTCCTGGGGGCTATAAGCAGCTAAGTAGCCTGGCTCAATTGTCTTGTCATACCTTATACTCCCTTCAACGCCTTTGTTCTGGTATCCACAAAGCTTTATTAAAGTAGAGTTCAGTCATTTGCTGACTGCAATTCCAACAAACTGAGCCAAATGAACCATGTTCAGCCATCTGGAACCCCTTCCTCCAGAGTTTGCTCCCTTTGGGCTGCAGAATCAGTCTATTACCCCAGCATGACATGATCCAGAAACTTGCTACCGCTACAGGACCTCAATTACAATTCCCAGTCCGGGTATTGCTGTCAGGGATTCTGCAATGCAACAGACACTGCATTTGTACCTCACGTTACTGCAAAGCTATTAAAGCCTTTGCACTTGGAATTCACGGACAACATTACAGGGGCTACAGACCAGAGGAGAAGTCTGCACTGCCTCAACCAGGCTTAAAAGTGGGCAAGAACACAGGGGAGGATCAGCGGCTCTACAATCAGATGAAGGCAGGGCAAACAGGCAGTCCTACCCTCTGCCCTATAGCCAGACTGCAGCGAGGGCACACAGTACTCAGCTGGGGAGGGGATCAAGGGCAGAGGTCGATACAAACCCTCCCGGTAGCACTGAGAAAAGGACAGATTAATTAGAAAAAAAGGAAGAAAAAAAAAAGAACTCATGCTAGTAACCTATCCCCTTCTTTTCCCCAAAACACACAAGGGATTTTTAGTGCTGGCAGGTCAATATCTCTTAACCACCTCTGACACTTGATTCAGCAGAAGATGCGTGGCCCTCCTGGCTCTTCTACTTGTCAGCCAGCCAGCCAGCACACTCTCAAGTACACTCAACAAGGGGAGAAGGATGTTCCCAGACTGAGAACCTGATCTCCTGGAAAGAGGGCACTGGCTGCACTGCTCCTTCCTCTGCCTGAAAGAGTCACTTTTGCATCAACACGCAGGTCAGGGAACAAAAGGAGGGTAAGGTGCTGTGGCCAGGTAGCACAACCACAGCATAGATGAAACAATAGGAGTTAACCTAAATATTGAACACGCTCTTCTGTTACAATGGCAAATACTTATTGAAATCATAGCAAGCAAACACGAAGAGGCATTAAGCTAGCAAAATCTTCTCAGATGTAGCTAAGAGAGACATCCTTTCAAACATATCCACAAAAATGCCAAAGTAGCTTTTCTTTTTTTTCCCTGTCAATATCAGCATCCCTAAAACAGCCAAGGCTAATGGCATATAAAACCATATTGAAGTCAGAACACAGTAAATCTTGCTATCAAGCACCAGTAGGAAAGTATATGAGCTCAGCAACTGACTGTAGGATAGTTGAGCACCACGTTGATAGCCTGATTTAAAAAACCCACTTATTAATTATCTCAGGAGACGTCTTCTCAGGACAGGTTCCTTCTGTTTGGCAATGTAGCTTGTATGTTAGCAAAGTGCGTGCTATTAACCCTTTATTGTAAAAATAAGGGGTTTTTTCCTTCCATTGAAGCTAGTCACATCATTTGCGTTCAAGGAGGAGCCTGGTTATGCCCATCACTTCAAAACTATCACTACACAGCAGCTCTGGCCTCACCAAACACTTCAAAGCATTCCCTAATAAATTATATAAAACAAGCCACACGGCCAGCAGCAGGTTTTACACAAAACCCAAACACCAAAGCTCCAAGATCCATACCCCATTCCTGTCCCTGGGGGCTCCCTCTCTTCTCAGCAAAGCAAGGCCGCTGCACCGAGGAAGTCTTTCTCCCAAAAGCTTCTCCCCTTCGCAACGCTTTCTCCCAAAAGCTTCTCCCCTTCTGTATTAAACAGAAACAAAATAGCTGTATATTTTTCCGTAATGTCCTTTCATAGTATTTATAACCCTAGAGAATATAATTATGTCCTTCACCTACAATTTCAAGCGTTGCCTTAGGTATTTTCATAGGTATAAGAGCTTTCCTACATTTATAAAGAACTTAATATGAATATTATGAAGAACAAGACAACATGTTATTTCTTAAGCCATTCACACAATCATTCAATACTCTTATATTACAGGTCCACATCAAGTCACTGGAAATTTTAAAAAAACACCCTGCCTAAAATTACATTTCACATACAAGTACAGCAGTTTACTTCATATAAAATACTTCTAATAAAGTATTTGTGCAGGCATCCGCTGGCCCCCTCCTTTTTTTTTTTCTACTAGGCAAAATGTTATGCCAAATTCAAACCCTTACCATTTCCTTTTCCAAGGAAAAAGCAAGCATGAATTAAAGGCTATTTTGTATTCTATTTTTACAGAATAATAGGGTTGAGAGGTTTTTTTCTGTAGGGGTTGGAATACCACTACAGTGAG
Organism: Fulmarus glacialis; assembly: GCF_000690835.1. NCBI lineage: Eukaryota > Metazoa > Chordata > Aves > Procellariiformes > Procellariidae > Fulmarus > Fulmarus glacialis. Next base: position 39,145 of record NW_009206366.1, on the reverse strand, counting down.
CCTGTAAACAATTCAGATAAAAGATATGAAAAAATATCAGCTAATTCTTGTTTAGCATCACACAGTGTGCTTGCTTTATTACAAATTACAAATCCATTCCACCTCTGACTACTGTCAGTTCTAAGGGTATTACTGCAAGTTGCAAGATATTTCATGTTTCACTTTAACATCAGGCTCATGGAGAGACGCGATTACAGAAGGATCCCAATTTAAAAAAGAAAATAAAAATAAAGTTCACAATAAGAGGAAAAAAGATTGGAAACAATCTAAGTGTATCATGCAGGTTCCAAACCCTAACAAGAAGTCCAAAGAATGCGAGTACTATTTTATAGCTTAAAAATAAAATTGCATTATTTTTGAGCCAATCCCATGATTATTTTTGTTGTATTTTTTGGAAGAAATAGTAGGGGCCATCTCAATATTACGTTCCATTTCCCACTCAGTACAGGATGAGAAACAGACTCAAAAAAATAGCAAGAAGTTTCACTAGCCCTGTTTATTCATAAATTTTAGTGGTATTACATACATACTAATATAGATTTTCCATTTTATTATAAACATATAAAATAAATGCTTGCTCAGCAGAGAACAGAGGTTTAGAAGGAAATGCTTGCTGTTCTGCCCTACTCCAAAGGAGCCTGATTGTCAATGTTTCCAGAGTATTAGCAAAGATAGGTAAAGTATCTCTGCAGATAAGAGCTTGCCCTTGTTTTGGGAACACTACGGCAGCAGGAGTTTGTATGACTGAAGTCTGCACAATAGACCAGCTGACAAAGCTAAGAACTGGTTTCCAAAAAAACCCCTAAAATAAGACACGATGCCCCGCGGAAGGGGTAAGAAAGTCTGCAATTTAACCAAATCATCACTTCACTATAAAAGTGTCATGTAATTAGGGATTTCAGAAGAGAAATGCTATGGTCCTCTGGGAAAGAAGAGTTTCATTAACTCACAGGAAAGAATAGTTTCTTCAGAGATTCCTCTTCACCAGAGATATGAGCCTTTGCTAATCTCCTTGAAACTTGCAACACAAGGATTACAGCAATAAAGCATTATCAGCACCATACTGAATCATACACAAACCGCTACTACATCTCCAACCACACAAACTACCCTCACAATGGGGCTATCCTGCAACAGGAAAGAAAAGCAGGAATTGCAGTTACACTGTCATACTTTGTCCTTCTATACCCACAACACTTTATTGCCTCTCCTGATGCAGGGACTAGCAAGTCTCAGGTACGATGTGAACCAGGATACTCAGCTGTACTGTAAAGAAGCTGTTCTTTAGCAATGCTGTGAAGACGACTTTACATAGCAATGTAAATACATTTCAATAATGACACTAGGTATTTAAAAGATCCCCGTTACCATGCTACGTAAGTACCATCATCCTCTTCCTACTTTTGCCCTCAGCTACATTTTGGAAGAGTCTGTACAATACCTGTCTAAAGACAGGAAAATATTGTCCTTGCCATCCCCATTCTGCAGGTGACGTGCTGAGGCACAGAAGGACTTCTGGCTTATTGAAGAAGTCTGTGGTAAAACCAAGTATCAAACAGATGTCCAAAAATCTTAGAGCACTGCTTTCATCACAAGGACTGTTATTTCTTCCTGCAGATGAAGCTTTCGTTCCGCCTTTACCTATGAAATAAACAGCAAAATCGGATTCTACAAGCCCCCTAAAATATTTCATACTACATTGTGATTATTTCATTTACCTCGGACCTAAGCTAGAAGAATCAAGAAACTTGAGTAATATAAAGTACGAGTTCAATAAAGGAAATGCAGAAAGAAGCGTTTTGGAGCAGAATCTTACCATCCTAAGTCAAGGAAAGCAAAATACCCACTAAAGGCTGCAGAGGAGCTTTATTTAATTAAGGACTACAGAATTTGATCCACAGCGATCATTAAATGGCAAAAATTCAGCCACATCACACTTCAGCCATACTGACTGGACATTGGCTTTCTCTCAGCACAGCACATGGCAGTGGTTCAACGCCTCGGTGATGGAAGGAGGTCATAGCTTACTGTGATCTGTTACCAGCAACAAGCATCCAACAAGCCACCAAGGCCAACTGCCAAAGCAGGTCAGTCAATACCCTATGGCAGCAAGAGAAAGCTGGCAGCAGCAGAACAGCTCCCACTCATCCCACCTTGTCTATAAAACCTGTTAACTCAACTACAAATAGGAACAAATGAATGCCTGAAATGCATTTTACAATACACCCCAAAACAAGCCAAGGATATGCCACTTGCAGCAGCACCATGCCCATGGCAGAATGCTTGCCTGAGAGTCCCAAGAAAACCTGAGCAACAAAGTATTTGAAGCCAACCTAATGGTACCATGATACGGTGCTAATTTTCAGGAAAAAAAGAACAGCTTTTATAATACAGAATTTTGTGCCAGAAACTACAAAAAAAGGCATTTACAACTTTCACAGATAGAAAAAGGGAGGATGCTGCATCCAGCTGCCCTGCACAAAAATTGCTGGAGCAAGTCTAGCAACGCTTGGCTGCATTTCTTCTGGATGAGTATCACGCTGGTCAAGCCTCATGTTCTTATGAAAGCACTATACTAAAACATCACAGTGCAGTTGTTGAAAAGCACTACGGTTTTGTACAAAAACCTTTTTGCATGAAGAACAGCTCTTTGTTACATGCACAGACTGCTGTGCACAGGATCTTGTTTATTTATTCAAATCACAAATGTCCAATGCTTCCACACAACACTCAAGATGCACATTGGGGGTGGGTTTTGGGTTTTTTTTTTCCCCAAATTTAGTCCTCTACCTCTTTCTATATTGGAGAAGTAAGGTGGTTATTGAACACAGGTCTTGTAGTCAGAAACTCCAGGGCCAACACCACTAGTATCCTATGTGATGCTGCAGAAGTCCCCAAAGCTGCCCTTCTATAGTATTCCCTACCTCCACAAAGCACTGTGAAAATAAACACATGAATGATTGATACCTGCTCACATATTATGGGGTTGAAGGCCATATGAGGCAGAAAGAAACTAACATATTCAAAGAGAGGATTACAACATGTTTCTCAGTTTTTTCAGCAGCTGGGATAATGCATAAGCAAGACACAGGATCATGATTGCTCAAAAAAAAAGTGACATTCAAAATACAAACAAGGAAAAAAACAATCTTGCTGGCATACATCATAAGTCTTCATAAAATTAATGTTTTAGTTTGGCTCTTTAATTCATCCAACAAAAGTCCCTTTCAGAATTAGGGAGATACAAGTCCCAGGTAAATAGGTGTGCCACTGAAACCACTATTCCTGATGCATTTGTATGTTAATCGGCTCCCCTGACTGCTAACTGGTGGCACAAGAGAGCAGTCTGCACGAGGCTGACAATGGTGGCAGTGATGAAGCCATGCAATATCATGGCTCTTTAATCATTGAAAAATCCACACCACTCCTTTTTGGTTTCTCCTCTGCATGATACCACCATTTCTGGGTTACAGTCCTCTTGGCAAGCACCACCAGATCCATAAACTCACTTCACAGAATAGTGAATTGCTGTTGCTGTTTCTAGGTTAGCATTGCCAGGAACTAACAGAGTCTTCAAAAACATCATAAACTTTGTTTTAGAGCTGACACACAATTGCTACATAGTGCATTGCAGGAACACAGAGCTGTATGAGCAGATCCAGCACTGGTCAGATAGATGGGGTTTGTCATCATCTAAACCCTACCTCTAACAGGAAGGGGGTGGGGAGAAGAGGAGAAAGGGAGAGAGGGAGGAGATGAAAGGGCAAAAATAGAACTACTAGAGACACCTTAGACTATAGTATTTCTTGTACAGATCTGACCTGTGTTATGTACAGCAAGGTAACCTTGGAAAAAAGGGGAAAAAAAAAAAATCAGTAAATAACCTAGAGTACTTTGTAAGTGAACAACACAACAGCACTGCTCTGCACTGTCATCTGGGATACTCAGCTTCATTCATCATTATAGTCTCCCGTCTCTCTCCCCAAGTCAATTGGGACTCGAACTGCGGTGGAGAACAGCTCATTCATCCAAGGGGAAAAGCAGCATGCTTCACATTGCTGAGGAGTTTCCTGTGATTCTCAACGCCAAAGTATATTATCGTTTTCTTGTGACTGTCAGAAAATAAGAAGGCATTTTTTAAGCCCCTTTAACATTTGTTTGTATTAGAAACACAGTGGAAGAGTGATCCAGGCTGCTAACAGACCTCTCCCAGCACTAGCATGTGCATTCTATTTGCAAGCTTAACTCCGCAACAAACTCTGCACGAATGGAATTACATACACGATGAGGTGCATTTAATCTATCACAGATTACCAATGGAAAGGTGAAAAGCAGTTGGTGAGGCCTTTGAAGGGAATAACGTCAAGGCCTCTTCCTCCAAAAACACCATGCAGGCAAGGTCAAGAAACAGTGAATGGGAAAGTACTTGCCAGGAGCAGACGAAAGGAAAAAACGTGCGGCCTTCAAGCAGTAGCATTGACTTTATTCAATATGGCAAAAAAAGAAGAAATAAACATATAGCCTCAAAAAGAAGAAAACCTCAGTACAACACAAATATGTTGTATTTCAGATGATTTCACTGTGATCATAAAAGTGATACACAGCAGTAACAGCTGCTAAAAAGGTTGTTCTCTAAAGCAATCTGGCTTGGTCAAAATGCAGAACATTTCTCTAGCACGTCCTACTCTCAAAAATAATTACCAGACTAACTGAAGACAAACCATCATTGTAAAGTCTTTTCTTTTTTCCCTTGGAAGTTATTTATCAAAACCTCCAGTGAATGGCAGACAGCCAGCAAAGGATTCTGCAGAGTCTGCTCTGCCTCTGGTTAACAGGAGCTGCAGCGCACAGCTTGCAGAGTGCAGTGGGAGTTGATGCAGCTGATTTAGACTTGTGTTATCAACTGCCACTCCCTGATCTGGGTAAGAGAATATTTGGTTTTACACAATCAGACATTTGCTCAATCACTGAAGTTTTGTGTAGAGAGCCTGCATGTGACACTCAAAATCATTAGCATGACTTCTCTGTCTTTATTTGCACAGAGCATGCAGCAAAGCACAGCTCTTTAATAATACCATTACTTATGTTAACAAACTACTTCTATTGTAACCGATAACGCAGTCTCCATTTTAACAAGTTCCTCCCCCGCTTTTTTTTCCCCTACACAGAAGAGACAAGGTATAAACAGCCAGCGCAAGGACAGTGGAGGTAGTGCTGCCACCTTTTGGTCACACATAGCAGTGCTAGAGAAACAACGTGATCTCTTTTTGTCACGGTAAAACTAGGAGTATTGAAAACCTGATCATAAAGTGCAAGCACAACAGGGACCACTTCTGACATGATGGTCTTAGACCTCAATGACTATGTATATTATATCATATTATATTGTATGGAAATGAAAAAAAGTTTTCGTTTATACTGTTTCTCAAATTAGTTCTATTTATGCAACTTAAAGATTTTGAGGAATTTTGAACAAAGGTTACAGAGTCTTGCGCTTTAAGTCCAAGGACAAGCGACTAGTAGTAAAGCACCTTTGAATATCCAAAATTCACCTATTATCCTTTTGTAAAAGCAAAAAGAATGGTAATGATCACAGATGGGGTGGGAAGGGAAAGAAAAGGAAGGCTAATCAATTGCTAAAAGAAAGTAGTAAAATTGGAAGAGCTTCCAAAGGAATATACTTACTAGTAATTTATATATATTTTACACTATGTATTTTTAATATAAGTTTTACACTATGTTATATATATTTTATACTGTATTCACTCTTCTGTAGGTCTATTCAAAAGGGCACCAGGTGACACACAAATCTAAGCTAAAATTTCCATTGCAGTGTGCAGTGAGTTTGAACTTACAAGAAAGGGTTTTGCACATTGCTAGTCAAAACCCTCTTCAGCCAAGCAATCCATACCAGAGCCCACTGCATGATTCATGGAATAACTTCTTTTTCAAGTGTTGATTTGCAGGCAACTTAGTATTCTGAAAAGGCAAGAATTTGGTTTCTTTTCGGAAAGGATACGACAGATTAAATGGCAGCTTCCCTGTAACATCCTATCAACGGATCCATACTCAACTTTAAAGTTTACATCTACCCATACTTCATTCAGCCTCAGGCCTTCTTCCGAGACCAAGCGAAACTGTGACAGATAGCTGTCTCCTACTAGCCTATTTCGACTGCACTGACACTTATTTCAAAATCACCCAGAATTGTCCATGCAAGTAATATTCAGCTCTGTCAGTGACCTAGATCTGTGAGACAATGTATCCTATGCCATCATCTCTTGAGCTACCCCATTCCTCCTTTCTTGCTCCTTCCTAGTCCTCCCGTCTTCCTTTTCTAATTTGAAAATTTTGCTTGATACCAACTTTTACGTGTTATTTTTCCCACCTCCATTTTTAAGTCAATTATTCAGGTCAATGCTAGAGAATCTGGAGCCTCTGCTCAAATCTTTATGAATTTTGATGCAAAGCAAATAAATTAAGAGACATATGGTTAAACAGCTTTTTAAACAAGTCAGAGGTTTTAAGAAACACATACCATGTCAAGTAGGCAAAGGACCCTAACTTTCCTGTCCATGTTGAAAGGTAAGAAACCCTCCTCTACCACGTTTAAATGTTCTCAGGCTCTAAATAATCCACTGAGGTATAGGCTTCTAAAAATCTGAGCTTAACTTCACAAATTTCCAATCATCATCTTTGTAACAACAGTTCTCAGCACTGACAAATATCGACTCATGAGAAACATTTAGGATTAGTCCATTTGTCCTAAAGCAGCAATTCCAAGTGGTTCAGACAAGTCACTAGAACCCCACTGTACTAAGCTCGCACGTATTGCTAAAACTGCCTCCATCTCACATGGTTAGCAATGTAATGACTAAAACACAGGCAGACAATGAAATCCAAATGAAATGCTAGCAAATTGTGGGCAGCTAGACACCACTTTCTCTTGCCCATTTTCTGTGCAACTCTATCTATCACTGTAATTTGGGCAAGGAACGGTTTGGGTGGGATAAAGAATATATATGGTGAAGTGAAACAGCAAGTAAATAGCTATAGAAAACAACCAGGACATGAAACCAAGTGCCTCGTCACCGTGCTGTTCATTGCCTCACAGCTTACCTCCAATAGGACAGGCTTCTGCAAAATCATGAGAAAGCAGAGAAAACAGCATTGCAGACTATGTTTAAAAATATGTACGTAAGTGTGAAAGGAAAAAAAAAAAATATTCCTGCCACAAGAAATACTACCATATTGATTCACAATTTGGGGGAAGGAGAGCGACCTTTTCCTTTGGCTTAAGTAAATTCACAACATAGCCGTGTACTGCTGCTGACAACCCAAGCCACACAGCACACAGACACAATACCTCCCCATGCCAGGAGGAGTTCACTCTCTCCATGAGATATTCGCAACTGAAAAAGGGGCGCATGGTATTCCCCGCAAGTGACTGCTCCTCAGTGTTAGTGGAATGATGAGTTGCCACGTTGGTGACTGGAATGCCATGCTCTCCACCACTGCCTCACTTCCTAGGGCTATGCCGGACATCGGCATTAAAATGATCCTGAAGCGCTGAGACCTGAAAACATACCCAAGGCAAAGATGTTGCTACTAGGGACATAGCCCCTGGCTTACAATCACAGAAATTAATAGTAATGGGGATTAACTTCATTCAAAGAGTAAGATAAAACTGTTTCCATCAACGCTCTCAGCAACAGAGCATCTCAAACCATCCACAGGGCCAAAGGATAATCCATTTACCTTGCTTTCACACCATTTGAAAGGGCAAAACTGTGGGTGTGGAACAAAGTCATAATACAGTCAAATGCATTTGACATTTAGTACAGTCCAATACAAACCAAGTAGATTTTCCTGAAAGCTTTTCTACCTCTCTTCATTTCAAACTACTTGAAATACAATTTGGGAATGGTCCTAAAAACATTCCTTTGTTACCGGTTTAAATTATTTTACTAAATCTTTGAGTTATATCATGCTTCAAGGAAAAGAAAACTCTGCTAAAAGCTCATCATAACAGTCCTCTTACAGGCACTGTACGAGACAGAATTTCTGTATGCTGCTCCCTGATTTTATATTAATATTTTTGTCTGTGGGGTAGCATAAAAAATTCTTGTATTTTCTACAGTGTTTAGAAAATATCCTGATTTGCTGAAATTAAACTAAGACCAATAACTTTGTAGAAATATTGTGACTTCATCCAGGAAGGGTATTTCATTTCTATGGCTTCAAAACCAAACATCTGCCATAAAAAAACACTTCACTAACTTGAAGGTATTAAAAAAAACCAAAAATGAAGAAACCTGCATTTGTATTGGACTAACAATTGAGCACTTAGAAGAACAGAAGAGCCAAATGAGAATAACCAAACTAAAAGGCATTTTGTAAGTTATGTCAAGTAATTTGCTCCTTGCTGCAATCATAATGCATCAGCTTTTCTTGTTGTTTTCCCTTTTTTTCCCAAAAAAAACCTTGTCATCAATTTGTCACATTTTTAAAAAAAAAAAAATTTGAAAAAATTGAACAAGGAGAAACAGTCAATTACGTTAATCTTAGATTGAGATGTTTAAATTAATTGGCTTTGTATTTATTATGCATACAGAGGAAGACAGAAAGACTATCTTCACCATTTTAATATACCTTCCCCTCCATTTCCCTCATTATGTAGCTTTTACACAAAGTGGATTTTGGTGATTTGGGATTTCCCCCCCAACCCCCCACCCCTTACGAGGCTTCCTTTTTTTCTTTTTCCCCCAGACAACATTGAAAGCAAGTTGCATAAATTCTAGCATTCACAGTCATGTCAGCATTGATCCCCCAAAACTCTTCATCTGATTTGATTAATCATTGTAATTTAAAAAATTAATTTCTCTTCTAATCATATCACGTTTACAATAAGCACAGAAGAGGCAATATGATCATTCTTATTTACACTATTGCTTTAGACCTTAAGCATTTCAAATAGAGAGGAGAAAATATGGCAAAAACTGCCTTCTTGTCTGCAGTATTTACATGCTTTACATAGTTAAAAAATATGTGGCTTATTAATGACTGATTTTTCAACCTCTCCAATAAGCTTTTTATTAACATGACAGTCCTTTACTTGCAAGTGTCAAGCAATTTCGTACTGTGCATGTATCCTTTATGATGTTTAATATAAAAGATAGTACAGTATTTATATCCCTCACAATAAGAGAATGAATTGTTTTAAGGTTATACAGCCCAGTTGTGATAAAGAAAGAAGGAACCTTACAAAATGATAAATATTTTCATTAAAAAACTTTAAAACTAAAAGTTCAAAGATATGTTCTCCTCTCTTATATCTTGTCAAAACATGACTTAGGACCCAAAACTAATCTACTTTCAATTTTATTCCATATTTCAGTGCTGTCATAGTACTCAGCAGAGAGTATTGGAATACGATCATTTTTTATTTTGTTGATGTTACCGACAGCTTTATTTCACAAAGCAATCTTATACTATGTCTACCACTGGCAGGTCACAAAGGTCAAATAGTCTATCCTTACAGGTAGAGAGCTTATTAAATGGCACGTCTATTAAACCCAATGGACAACATAAAGAAACATTTCAGCAAAATACTTTTAACATAGTTCAGTGAAGACACAGTCAAAAGGGTATTAAATAATTTGAACCGAGACCAATAAGAATATTTTTATAAGCATCTTCAAAATTATGCTTCATACAAAGTATTTCAAACAGACAGTAAGTGAAAGACCTGCAAAAAGAAGAACTTTGTGCAAACATTTACTTTGTATTATGCATTTATAGCTGCACACTCATAGTATATTTAGTGCTAGGTGGCTTGCCAAAGATAAGTTTCTGCGTTCTAGGACTGTTATTTAATTAAACGTTCAATTTAAAATCATCATGAAATTTATATGATACCTTCTTCTGCAGTATTTGTACATATGCTTTACATACTAACCTGGATCATTGTAGGATAATTCTTCAGAAGCAATATATTTTAGCTATTTATTTTCAAATGACTTATTTAATCACATAATGGTTTGGGGAAAAATCCAATTACATACATCAGAAAAAGGCACTCAAATAAAATTTTCATACAGTATCTTATAAAGTCCACATAATTCTTTTTAACTAAGAGGGTGTATGCTTTACAAGACCAGAATATTTATAGACACATAATTGTGATTTTATCTCTCTTTCTGGCATCATTTTATTATTTCACTATTTGCCAAGTTCCCTATCATATGTTGAATCTTGCTATTTCGATATTTGTATTTGCATGACTGCACTTACAAAAGAATAACAAAATAAAGACATCTTTGGATTGTGAACCTATACATTCAGATGTTCATCTTCAGACTTAACCCTTGCAGCTCAAAGAAAGCATTCCAGTTGCATTTCTAAATCATATATACTTATTTCTGCATAGCTAAAATTCTGAATACTAGTATGCAGAGTCTGTGGACTCTCATATACAGTTTATGAGATACAGTACTTGGGCTACTATTATCAGAAGATTCACCTAGTCAGATAATTAATAAGATACAGAAACATAAAACATGAGTTGTTAAAGTTTACAATTACCTTCCCTCACAGCTCCATTCTAAATGCACTGTCCTTGCTTTAACACATAGTAAATCATCTACCTAAATGTATTTGCACCCAATCATTTTTTAAAGTCACAATCTTTGTAGTGTCAACTTGTCAAGGGTCAAAGGGAAGAACAGGCAAGATTCCCAAATCAATCTGCTTGTAGAAACTGTCTCATTTCATTTCAAATTACCTGCTGTGGCTGAAGCAGGCTATGGACAAACTGCCTTCCTCCATAAACCATGACAGCACAGGTCGAACTTATGTGATCATTCATAAGGGGCAAGTCATGCTGGGTCTGTCATTAACTACTTTTAAACTGCTGTGCAGGGTTAAGTGATCTTGCAGGGCAGCAACAGATATAAATACTACTTGGACAGTTTAATGTCAGGCGACAACTCCTCTGGGATTAAAACCATGTAACCCAATAGTGGTGTTATCGATATAAGGATTAAGGTACTTTGGGACTGTTTCTTGCACTCACAACTTTTCACGTGTTTTGCGTGTTATTCAGATATCAGATGCATAACATAACACCCCTTAAGAGGCTCCCTAAAATATTAGCAGCAACACTCACCATCTTCTGTGGAGGCATTCCCAGTTTTGACCTTGTGTAACTGCCCAATCCAGGAGAGGATACTGCTAATCTAAGAACGTGAATATATTGCAGCAACTACAAATATGTGAGCTGTTGAGTTCAGAACTGACTCTCCTCAAAGTCAGTCTGGGCAGGTATCAAAAGTCCATATTAAGCAAGGTACTTCAGCAGATGCCCACTTTCAAACATGGGAGTGGATCTATTTATTGAACCTGCTACATAGCTAGCCAATAGGAATACAAAAAGATCACTGCATCGCTTAATAAACTATATTAGTAACTACTGCATAACAACTTACTTTGTGCTTAGTCGTTTCTCCTCTGGTCACTGTTATACTGATACACATATGAATGAGAAAGGTACTTGTTACTAATGAAAAACAGCCATCATCTTTTGCAACATCTGTGGATAGCAAAAGCCAGAGGAGGTCCATTAGACTGGTAAATTAAGCTGATCTCAGTTTCAAAAAAAATGAAAGTTCTTAGAAGACTGTATGATTTTTCCTGCTTCTTTCTTCTTTCTTCACCATCATTCTTATTTAATGATTACAGACAGAGATCGCCGTATCCTCGATGCATTTGTCTTCAGTCATGAAGCAGATGGGTATTTTTACAAGAACATGCAGGAAGAGACCAGTACTCCAATTTGCTGAAGACGACAAACTCTTGCTCATCTTAAGATGTGCTACTCACTAGCATGATATATATGCAAAACCATATATGAAACAGCACGCTAACACAAGGGAGCTAATTTATCAGTGTCTCATAAAGCACAGCTGCCAGTGGCACTAACAAAGAAAGAGGAAAACCTTAATCTAACAAAATCCCAAACTTCAGAGCCACCATAACTTAATGCAAGAGGAAGGAGGGATCAAGAATACATATGCTTTCAAAAAAGAAGAAGAAAATACCAATACAACTTGTTCAGAAGTCAATGTCACTTTGAGGCACACATGATGACGCTGGGTTTCGGAGGTCAGCTTTCCAGTGGGTTCTGTTACAGAGTACCAGCCGGCTGGCATTACAGATCGTCTCTTCCTTTATACTGAACTTTGCTCACTGATCACTTAGTGCTCTTACATAGCACCAGACTTTCCACCAGCATTTTGAAAAGGGCAGCGACATATACCCACATCCACCACCCCCTTTCCTTGGCGTCACTGGCTGTCAGCCCCCAGCTCCTTCCCTCCAGCTCCAGGCTTCTCACTGAAACTTCTTGACTCTCTTCCGAACAACAGCCAAAAGGATGTCACCAACACTGGAGGATGGGATTAAACAGCAGATCACACCTTCTTTATTGCTATGTGTACAGCCCTCCACATATGCATAGCATGTATTCAGAAGCTATTCTATGCATCCACAAGTGTGGAAGGCCCAGATCTCCTGGGTCCAGTTCAAAGCTGCAATGAATCAAATGGGGAGGAGACCTCATCCATAAGGATGCAGAGTTTCCATCCCTAGCACTCCAGGCCTGTCCACCTATTCACTGCAGGTAGGCTCCAGTCCAGAATTCAAGACCTGTCCATGTGTCACTGTCCCATGTCTGAGGACTGGCCCTATGCAACCTACTGCTCTGGACCAACCATCAGGTACCCATCTTGTGACAAACACAACTACCCAACCTCACTTCTTTCTTGCCCTCCTAGAGGGAATCACATACAATTCTCAGTTCAGCGAATTCAAATCCAAAACCTGCTCACCAGATGGTACCTCTGCTGACCTCTCTCCCAGACCAGACCCAGTTTGCCCCTTACGTACCTGCTTATAATTAGGTATATCATAATTACACTGCTTTGCACTCTCCGCATTTGTTCCTGCCCCCTCCAAGGGTCCTGTCCCCCTCCGCTGTCAACCTCCAGCCTCATTTTTAACATAGACTCCCAGAAAGCTCACTTTTGTTGTCTTTACTTCCTCCTCATGCCTTTGCCCACAGGAAATCCCCATTTCCAGATCAGCTGCCCCGACAAGAGCCGGCGGCCCAGCTCGCCGTTGTTCGAAGCCCAGAACACCAGCTGTGGCCACAACATGTACATGTGCAGGTGGGCCCTTGACCACTGCTGTGACCCTCCCAGGTATAGCAACATTATAGTTTCCCAAAGTTTATAACTTTTTTAATTCAGACAAAATCTCATAACAATGAGATGAAAAGACAAATCAGTGACTTCCAAAATATGTCAATGAGAGCATGTTAATTCAGAGAAAATAAACATAAGAATGTCAAAATAGGCAAAACTACCTATTTTCCACTAATTTCACACTTGAAAACAAATGCTTCCTGCTCAAATTTTTCAAGCAGCCAAGTAAAATTTCAGACCAATGGCTTTAGTTTAACAGTTATTCACAATTGAAAAGATACGTATGACAATGTATGTCAACAATGTCACTCAAAATAGTGGAGTTCCAGCTGTGGCATCATATTTTCGCCTTTTTTGGACAAGAGAACATCTTTTTTGTGTTTATAAATCCACCAGCACATAATGAATACTGACATAAAGTGAAATAATAATCCAAACTTACCCCTCTGGTGAGGATAATTTGCATAAATCAGGAAATAAATCTAACTTTACATTGGATGGAAAAATTACACATTGTTAAATTATAAATCTATTACAGAAAAAGGAAAGGCTATGAGGGAAAAAAACCAAGACTGATCTCTGTGTGTGTGAATCACAGACATTCACTGCATAGGCAGCACAGATAACGTGTTTCCAGCTATTTTGTCTACTTCTTATCTGATAATCCAAAAAAAAGAGAAAAAACACTGTCAAGGATGGTTCTTGAATACTGCTCTGAACAAGTGTTTAATGTTAAAAAAGAAAACAATGTCAACACTTACAAGCATAAAAAAAATGTGGTTTAGGACTACAGCTTGGGTTCACTCAAAGTGTTTCAGGTCACTTCTATTTTCTGCTCTGGAACCTTCGGACAATCTCTGAAATATGCATATATTTTACCTCCTCTGCAGTGATCCTCATGACAACAACCACCGTTCTTTTGGCTGCAAAAGTGGAACAGTGCTTGCTTCAAATTATCGTAGCCAATAGTTTATTATTAAGGGAATCTGCTGCTCAGGAGCTGCAAAGGATCTGTACCCTCCATTTCCAGTCCTGCTTTCTAGAACAGCAGTAGAAGCAAAATACCCAGTGTAAGAATGTTAAGTACTGCAATTAGAAAACGGAAGACAGCTCCAACAAAATCATATGAGTACATAAATAACACATACGTACTATTAAAAAAGCCTACATTCCATAATTCTACTCCATTTCCACTTTTTGTCCTTTAGACAGCATCACATAAGAAAATTTCTTTACTTTCCAGTTCCATGGTGGCTGTCTGCTGTATTTAATTCTGCAGTATAAGCTTACTGATATCAATGTAATACGTATGCAGATCCTGAAAATATTTCCTAGGAATTTTCTATATACACTGTTGAACAAAGGACTTCAAACTAAATCAGTACGTGCTAGACAAACAGGTCACTCAATCACCATTTTTTCCATCTGTTCAAGATTAAACATTTTGTAACAAAATCTCGTCGTAAATATATGACTTTACTTACCATCTCTTAAATGTATTCTTTCAGCGCTATTATTTGCACATTTCAAATTAACAGTACAACAGTCTCTAAGGCTGAGTGAAACTTGCAATTTCCACCCAATAAAAATATCTGTTGTAACCAATGGGAGTTTTAACTCAAAGGATTTCAGGAGTTCTGACGTATGGGGAATACATATTAGATACTAAACACGTTTTCAGGATGCATTGTTTTGTAAATGATAATACTTTTATGTTAAACTATTACTTCCATGCTAGCACTACATAAATTAGTAGAAATTATGAACAAATTTATACAATAACAAATTTTTTTTCAATCTGTGGCACACAGCTTACATGTATTACACAGCTACACCATCACAGCCAAACATTTACAAGTCCAAACCTTCAGGTCAAAAAGGGCAGAGTAATAAAAACAAAAAATGAAAGACAAAGTGGAGAAAGTTTGCTTGTTTAAAGATCATATTTCTCAGAGAAAGAAAAGAAAAATAATCTTTGAGCCATTCGTGAATTACATCTATAACTACTTGAAACAAGCTCAAACACCATCATAAAAGACAAAGAAAATGAACAGAAAGACAAATCCTGGATGACCTCCTACCTATCTGCAACAGCTGATTTGCTGGAAAAGCAGTGAGCAGCTTCTTCACATCTCGCTTGCTACAGTTTCTTAACCTTGGTAGCAGAGGGAGGCTAAGGACAAGGGTTCTTCACTAAGCAGGATGGAAATCACACTTAAATACACTCTGCTAAATGACCTTCCCCTTTTTCTTAATTTTTCTTTACTTTTACGTAGTGTTATCAAGAAAGTAATTTACCAGGTTCACCGCATTCCGTCAACTGCTGTGGTTCCTTTTGCAAGACTTATTCATGATACTGCAGCACAGCTACCTCTCCCTTACCTAGGGCAGAAAAATATGACAACTAGAGCTTCAGCTTCAGTTCAGCTTCTCCCCAGTCACCTGAACAGGAGTTTAGCATATTCTTGACAAGTAATTATGGGTAAAAGTTCCTAAGCTCTATCTGTAAAATTCAGTTAAAAAGAAAAGCAGAGTTGAAAGGATAACTAGCTAATCTTTTATACAAAATATATAATTAAATGGAATTATTTAAATACTAAAACATCTGAGTCACCACAAACTCAATTCAAAAACATTACCTGAAGGTTATCATTTCTGCAATAAAATTCTTCCCTTGAACTGTAAGCCATGGAGTGGAAGAATAACATCCAGTATCATCATGATATGGAAAAGAAACATCCCTGTTATCGTTGGGATACAATGATTAGCTTAACCTACAGGTACCTTACAGCATTGCCTGGTTGGTGCAAATCATTGAAGCAATCAGATCAAAACAGACCAACCAAAAAAAAAAAAAAATCCCTCTAAGAATCCTTGAATTTCTAACAGTATGCTCTAAATTATAATAAAACCTGTGCAAATGCAACGTGAGTTTACCCCGAAACAATGGGCTACGACTCCACTGAATAGTAAACTATTGCAGGAATTTTCACGACCCCTCCATGAATGCCATCAAGTCTGTAGGTCCTGAGGGCTCATTCCTTGCCACGTCCTTTCTTTAAGGAGGAATGATTACAGGATACAACAAGTTTCAAACCTATCCATATGCAGATGTCGGCAAGCTATGTACCTTGTTAGCAAATGGGAACAAGTACAGTCACTTCGATAACACAGTATTCAATTACAATGAATATTTGAATTAAAAACAGATGGCACAAGCTTGATGGAAAAATCAAGCTGCTTGGCAGCAGAGTGCCATATGAGGAAAAGCCTGACATTAATTTTCATAATAAAAATTATTCCCTTAAAAGAATACTGAAAGGCAACTTCATGGAAACTCCCAATTCACTCCGGTATGTCTTTAACAACACTCTATCTTACATACTGAATAAAAAAAACCCCCTCAACAACAAAAAAAGCATCTTAACCATGACTGGTTTCCCATCTGAAGGCAGGGAAAACACATCTGTTGACTATTTTGTAAATCTGCTTTAAGATTTTCATTCAAACTGCAGAAGGCTGAAGTTGATTACTTTCAAGGAATGAGCCAGGCTTTATGCTCTCTCAAAAAAAAAAATCATTGGAAAGATGATGCAATGGAAATGTGGTATTCAGAGGCTCTGAAGTCAGCAAAGTGAAAGAGGAATAAGAGCACACGACCCTTCAGCTGGTCTTCAGCCCTCGGCACCTTCGCTCCCTAGTATAAGTGCCCTGCCATAAATGCTGCTGTTTGGCAGATAAAATAAAATTCCCGCAGCAATTTGAATGATTTCCACTTTCCTGATCTCCAAGAGATCAGCTGTTGGAAAACCACCCCTTGAGTCACCAGCGCCAGCCCCGGC
>NW_009206366.1:20844-22011 GCF_000690835.1 Fulmarus glacialis | reverse complement strand
AGAGCCCCGGCCCCGCTGCGGTCGCTGCATCATCCGTGGCGAACCGAAAGGCCACACAGCAAAAGAACGCGACACAGGCAGAAACCTTCCTTCCCTCCCTGCAGCCAGCCCTCGCAGAGGAAAGTAGGGGCAGAGTGACTTGCAAATCAGGGGAAAACCCTCCTCCTTCCCTGGGGAGGGCAAAACGGCCGGGCTGCCGGGCCCCCCTCGCCCTCCCGCTTGTTCTCCAGCTGCGGCACTTAGCACCTCGTACCGGCCCTCGCAACCCTCCAGATCTCCATCTCAAACACTAGCATGCAAATAAGGATTAATTCCTCTAAATCTAGCACAGTGGCTCCCGCTTTACGTGGGAGAGAAAGGTACGTTTACAGTTGAGATGTTTTATTTGGCTGTTCGGGTTAAACAAAGTGACACTGATGCTTGAAACAAGCTTTAGAAAATAAAATCCATTGTCACAATAGGAAAAGCAAGTAAACACTACAAAACTGAAAACCAGCCAATTTTCCTCTGCTTAGGATTTTCCAAGACCATTGTTTATATCCTCATACTAAAGCTTTCCCTATTTAATAAACTGATTAAGTTAAACCAATGCAGATCCATGTGTAGGCCTTATTATTTTTGTTCTGATGGGCTGGGCAAAACTGTGAATTACAGATATGAATCACGCATTTATTTTTAATAAAACAGACCTTGAACTTTCCAAAAGGAGGAGGACACACCAAAAAATTAATTTTGAGGTAAGTAAAAAAAAAAACCCACAAATCCTTCCATCCAGTGTCTACGTGGACTAGGTTCCTTTAGGACAGAGCAGAGATTAGCCATTCCAAGGAGATGGATTGTAAAAATATCAGGTTATGTAAATTAATGCTTCAAAGCTACATGCTGCAACGAAAATTTTACACACTGACGCAATTAGGGACAAGAAGTTAACCAGAATATGTTTCTTTAATCAGTTTAACATGAGAGGTGCTGAGCTCTTGGCCTTTGTGTGTTTAGAGCCATCCAGAAGTCATGCAATTTGGGTGTTTGTCTTTGTAAAAATTGTAAAAAAATTGTAAAAAATTTTCGATTTCCACTAATCGGAATGTCAGGCTGCTTTCATGACACAGCAAAAAATATTTACTTCAGTCATTCGGTGATGTCTCAGAATCACCCCAGATAAGATAT
>NW_009206366.1:0-20801 GCF_000690835.1 Fulmarus glacialis | reverse complement strand
TTTGCCGATTTTTGCTTTTAGCTCATACAACCACACACTGACTTTGCTTTAAACCCACAGCTCCTCTGCTCCACAATGCTGCTTCTGCCATGCACTGCAAAGCCATCTCCCGCAGTGAAAATGATATAAAATCCCTATGATGCAGTCAAAGGGAAATACCAGTGCCAGCACGCCGCAAGCAAGCATTTTCTTCACATGGAACATGTATTAGTTTGAGAAAAAGCAGTTACATGCACAGAAGTCTTAAATTAATTAAGAATTTAAATACAGAGCCTTAGTCACCTGAAGCCAACAAAAGAAAAGAGAGTTTCTCTTCAAAGACAATCACAATCTTGTACATAAGCCCATGACAGAGGAAAAGAAGAAATCGTCCTTTTCTGTGTGTTAAAGGTCATAGTAATAGTTGGACCAACAGAGAAAGCAAAGACAAGAACTATTAGCAGACGATGATTCAGGGTAAGAAAAGGATAAGTAGAGGAAAGCAGAAAGCAAGAAGGCAAGAAGCTATGTAGAGAAAGACTGAGCAAACTCTCAAATTCTACATTTGAAAACCTACAAATTTACAGCAAATGTAATAAATCTGAAAAAAAAAAAAGTAGAGTTTAAGGCAAATATCAAAACAAATTTTCAGGGACTCTTCTAGATGTCAAAGATGTCAAATAACAACCTAACTAATCATGCTTCTATTGATATTATTAATTAATGTTAATCTCCAATTAATAAATGTTCCTTTTTTTGTTCTAAGTACCATAAGCTTTACTAAATATTTAGGCTCTAATTTGTCCCTTGCAAATCTCGACCTTCTCTGCAAAGAAATCAAAACCTTGAAAGTCATAGCGAGAAAAATTTCAAACCAAATATTTTGATTGCACTAAGTATTTTAAGAGCTAAGTATCCTCCCCTCTGTTCCAATTTGAGACCATGTTGCTTCTATGTTATATTGAACTCAGTCCATGCTAATTTAGGCTATAACTACTTGTTTCAAAGACCTTCCCTCCCCCCACCCCCTTCCTTTGCAGAAAAATGCTGAAAGGAACTATCAACTTAAAAAGAAAAATCTTTGTGATAATTGAAAGGTCTATAACATTGGATATGCAAGTTAACACTAAATATACTTTGTATATTTAGAAACACTTTGTGAAATATTAGTTATTCCTTTATTACATTTTCCCTGTACTGAAGAAATTGTCAAAAATAGTTTTGGTGCAAATGGCCTGCAGTTAGCAACCCTGAGAACTGTAAACTCATCCTCCAATGCAACCTGCTTTTAACTCTCATTTCACTGTTTAATTGAAACAGCCATAAAAAGATCAGATGCTTCTGAAAAAGCTTCCATCTAAAAACACGGAAACCAGTCCTGTGTTTTAATTACATCTATTTTTATTAGAATCAATGAAATATAAAAATCTTAAATTAAGTGCAAACCAGCATTGCATTTCCACTATGAAGAAAACGTTTCTAAGGTTGGAAGGAAATGGGAGACACTAGCACCACCAGAATTCCACCAATTAATATGCAGAGTATGTGAATATACATTTATCTTCAATTGCAGCTACTACCTTATGCTGTCACATGAAGCTTTGTATGTTCAGTATACCTTCACTGCATCTAGCATTCTGTGCCCAACAATTGCCTAATAATTTTGTCACACGACTTTGTCATACAATTTTGTTTCATACAACTGTAGATGCTTTGTAAATCTTTTCATTTCAAGGAAGGAAAAGAAACACTAGAAATACGAAGCAGCTAAGCAAGTGTCATTGAATATGTTTCCAAAGGAAAAAAAAGTATTGTGTTTTCTCACTCAGTGAAATCTAATTTTGTGTGTACATGTCAGCCTAAGAGGAATGGGAAGGGAGTCTTGAGTAACTTTTCTGCAGTTACTTTGCCACCTTAAGGATGTTTATTACACAAAACATTCACCATACTTGCTTTTACTTTTCAGCTTCTCTTTAGGATTCAATATACTATACTTACATCTTTATGGTTCCTTATGCTCTGCCACTTAGCTATTTGCCACATCCACGTATGTTTGACTCCTTTGCGCATTCCTGTAAAGCCAGTAGGGAATTTCTTATTTAAGCAAATCCTTTTAATGTAGCTAAATCTTCCATGAGTAGCTTTGAAAGCCTGCCCTAAAAAATCTGACATAAAAGAGCATAGTAATAGTTGATTGACAGGCAGCTTGAAGGAAGTGAGAGAGAAAAACATATAAACAATACTTTGCCAATTGTGGAGTAATAATAGTAACAAATAACAGTAAACATAAGTTTATTTCCTATCCATTCTCTTCAGTTTTAAGCCACTTACTATTAAACGCTCAGGACTAAATGAGTCTATGTTTTATTTTTAACATACACACACAGTATTTCCAGTAGGTGCATTCTTGGTATACGATGATAATCAAGTGCTTCATTTCAGATCCTTTGTGTCAGACACTTTTTCCATTTCCTTTAAAAAGTAAGCAGCGTGATGGTATTTGACAACCATTCACTGAAGCTGCTGCTTGAATTAAAACCAACAAAATTCGTTTAAAGCTAAATGCCACCTATCCTTCACAAGGCTATTCTCTGGGGCAAGGAAACAATAGAAATAGGAAGAGGCTTTTCCAAACACAGCCCGTCTCTTCTAGAGATGCAGGAGTACTCTTGCAAAAGGGAGGAACAGCATGAAGCAGACAGAGACCTTGTCCCAAGCTCCTTCTACTCTGGCAATTAAAGCTGGGAGCTCTATGTTAGAAAAATAGTTGGAGAATCACCAGGTAGCCCCGGGGGAAGAGCACCCTTGGTTTTATTCCCCTGTAAATGCTCAATTTTAGAATTATCTTATGCAGCCACTAAAAATGAGCAGCCAAAAGAATAGCAGAATAATTGCATATACTTTCTCCCTGTTTCTGCAAATGTTCCTCCTCTTTGAAACCTAGAAGGCCTTTCAGATGTTCAAGGCCTCTCTACATTTCAGGAAAAATTCGATGTCGTGAACTGGCAAAATCCAGGGGCAAAAGAGGCTCTTCTGCAACAGGACCGCCACTGCCCAGGGGACTTGGGAACATCATCAGGTCACAGGACTCGCAACACCGATTGAAAGCAGTAACACATCTCAGAGGTGGCACACTGAAAGAAGAAATGGCTGTAGCTTTAGCTCATGTTAAGTGTACCTGACTGTAGTTAATTCCATTATATTCCTAGTGGCAATAAAGCTACTGAAGGTTAACCAGCATTGCTGGTTGATGAAATTCTAGAGATTTATCTGTTAAGACCACAAAAATAATTCCATGGCTTTGTTTCTCATAAGTAAATTGCTAGGCTGCCCTCAAACAGCAAAATTAAGATAAAATGACAGTCTTGTTTCCATTAGGCAACATTAAGTCCTCTTACTTCCTCCCCTTTTAGCAAAAATAGAACACCTCACGCAAATAGATCTCATTGCTGAAAACAAGAGCAAAGCAGCTGGGCGAAATGAGTTGAGAAACATATTCCCTTCTCCCAGGTCCCTTATGCAAGCCTATACACGGCTGTGATCCCAGTCCCCTCCCCCCCCAATTTCTATAAATAAGAAAGAAGAATATATGTCTGTTAATACCTTGTATAAAGCATATTTCATTCAATCAATGCTTTTATCAATGGACAATCCCGCGAGGTACAGAAATTTCAAAATTCTACATGGCACAACTCTTTTAACTTACAAACTCTTTCTTACACTAACTACCAAATCTACTTTGCTCAAAATAGTTAAGACCTTGGGTCAAGGAGATAGTGGCATTAGCACTCAACAGAAAATGTGCTTCTCTACACTAAAATAGCCACTTAAGCAAGAATGTGGAAATGATTTATCTTGCAATGTTTGAAGTTGGATCTTCACCTCAGCTATGTCATGACTGCACAATCAGTCAGAGGAAGAATGTTACACTTTCATACAAAGAAAAGGATATTCAACTCTTCACTATGAGTATCTAACAAGTAATATTACCTTACAGAAAATAAGAAAAAGCATAAATATTAGCTAGTGGAAACATTCACATTTATAACATCGGACTTAAAGACCTTCAGTGTTCCAGTTCCCAAATATAAACCTGTGTTTAATAATAGAAAGGTAATGCAATTTCACTGAAAGCAGTTTTATTTAAATAAAGCTGTATTTGTAATCCTAAATATTGCAGTGTTATATTAGCATAAAATAATCAGAAAAATATCAAACTGAAAACTTAAATTGAAGCTTATTAATAAAGTTTTGTAAATGAAATCAGATTCTGAGGCAAGAAAACAGCCAGGTAAGTTTGATTTGGCATTCAGTGATACTGTTTATGCATTCACTATCCTTTAACAGCTGTACAACCTATAGGCAATTTTAAAAGTACACAACAATAAAAGGCTTTCCAATTATGCACGCTCTCTGCCATTTCTTCACTTTTACATGAATTTAGCAAAAAGACAGTGTAATCAGTTAGAAAGAACAGGCATTACAACTGAAGTAATTATTTCCTAGCATACTATGCATAATTACATATGTTTATATCACTTACAGTGATGTCACATATAAATTAAATTATTCATGTTTATGTTTTGAAGGGAGTATCTAAAACCATAAATACTGCTTTCAAAGTGAGTATATCAGAGAAAGTACTAATGGCATGACATGGAAGGAGATGAATGCATGGGCCAGAGGCAACTCCATTCTGAAGGCATAGAAAATATGCCAGCAGACTTGACTTCCTGACCTGAAGTTCTAGATAGAGCACAACAAAAGAAAAAGAACAAACAGCAATTAAACTAATGGAAAAAAAATGGAAAAACATGTTGATGATCAATTTAAATCGAGTTTGTCACAGAAAAACACTAGCCCTGTCCTATTCAGTGTCCCCACACACACCTGTGCCAGGATAAGTATTTTGGTAGGCTGTAAAGAATGGGATGAAGAGTATGATTTACGTGAAAAATGAGCCTTCTTTTTTTGCCGGAGAGAACACGCAACCAAAGACTACAGAAGGTAGGCTGGCTTCTTTCAGTAATAGTGCCACCTTAGAGTATTCAAAATGCAGCCTCAGAACACAAGACCACTGACAGTGCAAAAGCCTAAACAAAACCCCTCACAGTTACTTCTTTCATCACAAAAAAGGTGGAATAAAAAAAATACTGTTTCCTACCAAGCTTACCTACAGTACTCTTACACTCTGCACCAGTCAATAAGACAGTGCTTATGACAGACTGAAAAGTGTACACGTGATTGTATGTGATGCACTGCTTTAGCTTACGATAAAATTTTAAATCAAACTAAACTACAATATCTTTCCTGTGCTCAATCTGCAATCTGAGAAGGTTATTCCCATTTAGCTTAAAATTGATAACTCCTCAACTTAAGCTAAGCTCATTTGGTTTAACTCAAAATAATAGTTTGTGAAAGTTTTATTAAAATGATTGAAAAATACATTTTAAATACAATTGACATAATCATGTTCTTTATTCAGTGAGAAAACACTGTGCAAGCATTTAATTAATTACCTGGGCAGTTACAGTTACACTTCTCAAAACTATTGTTCAGTAGCGGTTCATCAATGCAGTACTACCAATTTAACATGCAAACCTAAACGAATTTCTGGCTGCAGGTACTACTAGAAGGGGAAGATGCCTTTCCTACATATCCTCCATAAAGCTCCAATTATTTTAAAAAAGGCTGGGGGGAATTAATTTGGTACTTACTTCATATACAGATGTTTAGAAAAGACAAATGTTTACTAGAATGAAATATCCTGCTAAAATTCTTCATTGCAAATGAAAAAAAAAAAATGGTTTTGGAGGGGCAACAGAACCAGCAAGTCACATCCTTCTGGCACTTCCATATATGTAACCACACAACTGGCTTATACTGCAGGTCATTCGATTAAATAGCCTTCAAAAGGAGTAGCTGTCTGATGGATTATTGTATTATAACTGGATAATTTGCAGCACTAGCTCATCTATGGGAATATGGAACTTGCAACATCAGATAAACTAGCTATTGTATCTGGTCACGTAACTTGCCCGAGGCAATGCAATTCCTGATGCTTCAATGGGAGTTGTAAAAAGTCCAGTCCATCTTCATTGCCTTTAATATTATTTCAACTGATATACTATACTATAATTAATAGCGTATAGTTTGCCTTCTAAAATGTTACCCCAAAACCTTTCAAGATTTTGTTGTCAGTAGCTTGTGATTGCAAAGCTGATCACTCAGGCTGACATTTTCATCAACCACATTTGACAGTCAGATTCTTTCCGTGCACACATGTGCACGGAAATAAATATATACAGTGTTTATTCAGAAAGCCCTGCTCACTTCTAAGAAGAATTTTAATGAAAAATACATTGTCTTAACTATGGGAAAAAAAAGAAAAAAAGGTCTTTTTCTTTGGAAATCTCTGTACCCCCAAAGACAACGCAATTTCAACAGGAATGTATCCTTTGTGTCAGGGGTACACTGCTGCTTATTTTCAAGAAAATCTACCTAAATTCATCCACGTAATACAAATTTCTGAGAAACTATAGTTGGCCCTATTCCTCCAGCATGCTAGAATAACGAGCCTCCTGCCCTGCCAATAGGGGTAAAATCAAACTATCCATGTAAAGGCCAGTCACAACAGCTTTGTATCATGACAGCAGTAAGACATCTGGGCTGCAAGCAAATACCAATCCTCTGCACCTCACGCAGAAGAAAGAAAATCTATACACAGACAAAAGGAAATAGCACAGAGGGACAATGAGTCTGGTGAAACTGGAACAGGAGGCAAGAATAGAACGTGTAGCTGGATGCAGAAACTGGTCAGGCAAGGAATGCAGGAACAGAAATAACAAGATTAGGACAGAAGGGTACATGTAAAAGATGATGGAATTAGCAAAGCAGGAGCCAAGACAGAAGAGAAGCAAAGACTTGTAGAGCAGGGAGATCTGAATGAGACTACTGTAGTATTTGCTTACAGAATTAAGAACTGCACTAAGAGAAGCAGGATTGGAATAAGATAGAAGAAACAAAGGTCAAGTCCGAGATAACAACAAGTAAGAGTGTATCTGCTAGAGTTACTGCTTTCTGGTCCACAATAAAGATCAAAATAACCAAGTACACCATTATTAAGATATCAGCATCTACTCGTGAAAACAACTAGCAAAGATATTTTCTCCACTGGTCCTGTTCCATGGAGGATGACAACCAGCTACTATCATCAGTTACTCTACTAGCTCAAATGACAATGGTCCTTGTCATCCAAGGGCTTCAGACCTGCTGCTGAACTAGAAAAAGATCAATAGAAAGTCCATCTTGTGGCATTTTGCCTGTTTTCTCAGCTTGCTATCTTAAAAAAAAAAACCAACAAAAAACCCCCAAAAAACACAATCAGGAAAAACATATACAGAAAAACTGTACAAGAATATCAAGATTACAACTTGAAGCCATAAATTTGTCCTGAGGCTAGTTGTTAAATATTTTCTGACAAACTCCTTAAATTCAGTGACTACAAGACCTACACACATGAATAAAGGGCTGGCTTTCTACGTTTTAGAGCAAAACGTTTCATAAAAATCAATAATCACAGTGTTCAGCAATAATATGGCTTTGCCTCTCAGAGGATAGTATCCTCTAACACTTTAGGGCAACATTAGTCCATTACCCTTTAAAAAGATACAACACCTTTCTATTGCAACATCTCAGAGAACTGGGGATTTTCACATAAATTTTTAGTGCATTTACATTATGTATACTTGACAAACTAAGTACAGACAGAGAGGAGAGAAGAGAGTTTAAAAGCATGAAAAATATATCTGTAAGCATACACCAACAAAGACTTACTGTTTATAGAAGCCAGAAAAGTTGAAGATGGAAATATTGAGTTAGTCCAAACAACACTCACTGATAAAACCCAAGGACTGTGATGAAATCAAGTCTAACAAACAAAAGAAGTGTAGGGCACAGAAATGAAAGGCCTATAGCTGGTATGCCAGAAAAATGCTGGCCTCAGTTAAAAGCCATTACTTAAAACTAGTCCTACAATAGGTGTCCGAAAAGTATGAAACTTCCCATTATCATTGATAACTCTATCACCACCTGGAAACCCAAGACTCACTGCAATGTCATTTAGCATTACTGCCCTAATCCTGAGAAACAGCCAGACCAGACCCACCGAAGACGACCCAAATTACATCGCCATAATATCCAGCTTTGATTAAGCCTTGAAAAACATCTGGAATACAAAACTTATGTTCCTGCTGTCATCCATTCACTATATACATTTTAATCCCCATCCTTTTAATCATTTTTTGCTTTCTATTAAAAAAAAATTTTTAAAAAATTAAAAAAATCTGGCTCAACCAGTCAAGACAATCTTTTGCAACAACCGAGCCCGTGACCAGAACAGCTAACAGCAATGCCTGAAACAGCCTGATGCTGTTACAACTTATCAACAGACTGATAAGATAATGCTCTGTGCCTGCCTTTCTCCAGCAGAAAGATTTTAAGTTAAAGTCTGAACCAAAAGCAGAAGCTGCATTCGCCCTGCTTTGCTTTTTTCTTTTCTCCTGTGTGAGCTCTGAACAAGAGCAGCTTCAAGCCAGGCCATTTAAGCTAACTTTGGGTGAGAAGAGGAAAAAAGCAATTACCATCTCCCAAATCGTATAAATGAGTGTCAGCTAGATGTTTCCTTATGGTAACCTTCTACAGTTAACCAAGAAAGGAAAGAAGGAAAGTTAATAAAATATAAAGAAGCGAATAGGATTTTATTCCAAAATGCTTTCACTGTCTTTTCTTCTTAATCCTTACTAAAAGACTAAGGAAGACTTGTCATGGAAAATGCTTGCAATTTAAAGCAGATTCAAGTGTCCAAGCTAGACATCTGAAACGTTTAACTGCTTAACACTGCATAGTGATAGGATTCCCAACAACGTCCTGAATTCTCTAGCTCATTTGTTCCATTAAACAATGCACATTCAGACACCCAATTGTACTACTTCCTAGAGAGAAATACTGTCTCCTCAGCATAAAATCTGTCATTGCTGTTTGGCACAGACCAACGATCAAACAAAACTATAGAGAACCACAGGATTGTTGATGTTGGAAAGGACCTCTTGAGGTCATCTTGTCCAAATCCCCTGCTCAAGCCAGGTCAGCTAGAGCAGGCTGTTCAGGACCATGTCCAGTTGGGCTTTAAATATCTCCACAGATGGAGACTCCACCACCTCTCTGGCAACTTATTCCTGTGTTTGACAACCCTCTTGGTAAAAAAGTGTAAAAAAGTATTTCCTTGTGCTCAGATGGAATTTCATGTGTTTTAATTTGTGCCCTTTGTCTCTTGTCCTGTCAGTGGGCACTCCTGCAAAGACTCTGGCTCCCTCGTCTTCATTCTTTCCCATTAGGCATTTGTACACATTGATGAGATCTCCCTGAGCCTTGTCTTCTCTAGGCTGAACACTCCCAGCTCTCTCAGCCTCTCCTAACATGAAAGAGTCCACACCCTTAACCATCTTTGTGGCATTGCGCTGGACTCATCCCAGTAAGTCTGTCTGTCTCTTGTACTGTGGAGCCCAGGATGTGGCCTCACCAGTGCTGAGTAGATTAGAAGGACACCTTCCTTGACCGCTGGCAATGCTGCTCCTGATGCATCCCAGGATGCTGTTAGCCTTTTTTGCCATGAGGGCACATGGCTGGCTCTCTGATATCAAGTTAGTCAGGTCCTAGCTTATAAAGTAAGCTTTATGGGTAAGTCTTCTCATTTGTAGAGGAGAAAAGTTAATTCAATCTTTCTAATCAACTATTAATGTACTGTTCCACGTATCTTCTGATCTTTGCATATTAAAGTCACTTCTCACTGTACACAAGGTCCGTTTATATGGTATTAGCCTATTGTCTTCCTGGAATATGTTTTAAGGTCTTATAATATTATATGGTAACTGCCATTTCACTCTTTTAGTTTACATAGCTCTGAAATAACATGTGCATACTCTAAATTTTTTTTTTTTTTTTTAAACAGCCATCCTTTTGATGAAGCATATTCTCAGAGAAGCACACTCCCAAAGTCCCTGATTCAGGTGCTCACCCAGGCTGTAGCCTTATGAGAGTAGCACCCGTCATCGAGGAAACAACCTGCTCTTCAAAAGAATGTGTAGTCAGGCCCTTGGCTAAAAAAAAAAAAATTAAAAAAAAAAAGTCCAACAGCCTATTTCCTATTTTAACTCCTTTACAGGATAAAAAAAACCCCAACATTATCCGATCATAGAGAACCAGTTCTATAGATACGACTTCTTACAAAAAAGAACAAATTCATTACCTTTACTGCACACTAGAGTTTGCTCTGCTACACAGGCCTCTACTCTACAAGAGACAGCACAATTCAGATTGACATTGCTGAAACCTTGAGAAAGTCCTAAACTAGCAGGTAGTGCCATTATTTAAGAATGACAGATGATTCTCTATGGCTAAAGAAAATTGCTGAGCGCTGCAATTCAAAAACCTCTGCTAAAGCTGGATGGAGCAACAGGGTCTCCCCATTAGGAAACAGCCACAACATTGATGTGCTTTCTCCAAAATGCTTTGCTTTTTTATACAGGCCACCAAGAAATCTGAGCCTTCCTATATTTCAACACAGTGCATTAAAAGCCTGCCGATACAAACTAAGTGGAAAATGAATAACATGAAGATTTGTGATTTTTCTAGATTCAAAATTGTAAGAAGCTACTGGTAATTTTGAATGCCCCACTGCTGTGTATCCAAAAATCAAATCAGACTATTACAGAGTATCTTAAACCAGAAGGTTCTTTACCAGTCATATAGCCCCTCTACTTTCCTTCTTTTTCCAACTCCTTGCCACACATCATTCCTGTAACAATATTTATATTGAGAAAGAACTCCATGTTATTTCTAGATTTTGCAAACTGACAATTTACAATACATTTTCTAATCTTTTGATTTTGTTCACTGATGGGAGAAGGGGGATCCTCTATTTTATTTGTGTCCTTTCTGGCAGAGAAATAATAAAAAAAAAAGAACAGCTCTTTGAGAAGCTTGTGTCAGCTTCATTGTCAAGACAAAGGTCACTGCATTCCTATTCATGATGACCTACAACTGTACCCATTTAAAGACTTCATTATGCTATAGTAGAGGGAGACCTCTTTCTCAGAGGTTTTAATTTAGCTTCATTGTGAGAAGAACAAAACATGCAAACATCAGAATAGTGTTAAAAATAGTAAAAACTGATGATTTTAACTACCAGCAGTCTTGCTGCCATCCACTCTTAAGATGACATGTGTGAAGTATGATTTCCAGAACCATGTAAAACAAAATATGAAACTACTTTTACTCTAAAGTGCCTCTCTAAACTCCAAAATAAATAAAGAATTAAATTTAGTGTACCCACACAAAAGTAATTGCAATCTCTCAAAAAATCCAAGTTCCAACACCTCGAGATGAGTAATTGGTTTAACCCTCATCTCCCCAGACTACTATTAAATGACTATTATAGACGTAAATCTGGAAAGAAGTTCTAATTAAGAATGCTCAGGAAATAAACTTTTAAATCATCCACACACTTCATATAGACTTAACTCTACACTAAGATCACCAAGTGTATGTGTTTATTTACAGGGTTTGATGGAACAAGTACATGAACTGCTTCATGATATAATTTGACCTAGCTTTCTAAGGTTCACAAATTCCTCAAGCTAAACAGGTTGAATATTTTTAGTGACACATCTCCATTGATTACTGTTGAATAACACTTTGGACTAAAGCTGGCCAGACCGAGATAGCAGAATTTTGGCACAGATACCTGCATTTCATTTTCACAAAGCAAATCAATACTTGGAAATGGCAGATTTTCAAAAAAAAAACTGTGTTCTAATAAATAGAGCTTGCTGCGCTATGTCTCACACTTCCAAATCATTGACCACAGCCCAGCTGCAAAAAGAAGGCCACATTCTCTCCACTGAGATTGCATGATTGCCTACTGCCCTTTAAGACATGATGGGCCCTGAGCTTCTATGAGTAAATGTGTTATCACCAACCTGACCAAATTCCAAGCAGATAGCTAACACAATATGCCCTCTTCAGCTGCATAAGCTAATCCTTATTAGTCTTATTTTCCAGTATTACCAAGCACTTTCTAAGAGAATATATTTTTCATTGTAGAGATCCATTTTGTTCAATAGATAAGAAGATCCATAGGCATATTTTACCCACCATAATTTAAAGCACCTCAGCAAACATGCAAGATGTTTTATTACACATCTATATATTTCCCCATTACAGGAAAGCAAATTAAAGTGATTCTAAACCTCGTCACTCATGGAGTTGCATATGGATTTCTTTGTAAATTCTATTCTTCAAAATAGGTCACAGTCTGGTTTTATTCCCACTCATCTCAGAATGTAAGAGCATTCAGAAAAACTCCCACCTGTGAGATCTTTTCCCCTCCAGAAAAAAATATTCAGAATCTTTGAGCAGACTGAACCATCCTTACCATCATCAATATAATTTCTGGCCATATGCCAGCACCCGCACACATCATGTCCCAGTCACTCCTATCCACTGGGAATGGAGTACAAGCAGACAGAGAAGTACACACTATAAAGAGAAACGGCGGGATTAGAAACAATCAGTCTTTTGGCCTTTGAGAAAAATCAAAATGAAATCTCCTTTGCCAACAGCACAAAGTAAAGGTTCCTCCTGAGCAAGAACGCAGGAATATTCCGAACAGTAATAACCTAGCTTTAGATAAAGCAGGTTTTAGCATTGAAGGTGGCACATGTGCTACTACAGAATATCTGATGCTTGCTGCAGAACCTGCATAATAACCATTATATGCCTCATTAGTTCACAGAATGTTTTGGGTTTTTTAACACTAAATAAGAGACTATTTAAAATACATTTTAAGGTAAGATAGAGTATATTAAAATAATCAAAGAAATACATTCCTAAATTAGTTCTTAATTCTTTCTTCATTTTGAGTCTGGCTAGATAATATTTTATGAAATTTCAGACCAAGTCCCCAATTACACAGGCAGCTTTCTATTGTAGCATCATACCATTACTTAGGTAATGGTTTGATTTAGTAAAAAATCAAACCAAAAAAAGTAAAAAAATTTACTTTACTTTAAACTAAGTCTTGTTTAAAATGACCAAATCCACTGGACATTTAATAAAAACAAAATATTGAAAAGTATCAATATGAAAATATAGTAGTATGCTATATACAAAAATTTACATTACTATCAAGATTATGAATCAAGCATTGTAAGTTAAAAAAATGCTAAATCTTCCTTTTAATCCTCAATTCACCCCATCTTGTATATCCATTATGACAGACTGATTACATGATGACACAGTATTTTTTCCAAGTGACACTGCCTTGCTGTTTGTACCCACAACGAATAGGATGACAACACTCGAGAATGAAGCAGGACTATGCTTAATGAGGCTGCTATATGCAGAACCTGGTTTCACTTGTTGCAGATGCCAGATTTACAGTGAACACAAGAAAAGGCAGAAGACAACCTAGTGATTAAGGCTCCTGAATGTCACCTTAGAGAATTAAATTACCCCATGACTGCCCCACAGCTTCCACTTGATTCTAGACAATCAGCTATTCCACATTTACTAAGCTGGTAACTATTCCTCAATTTCTCTCCACACAGACACAGTTTGGAACAGCAGGGGTCTTATACCAAGGAACTCAACTTCAATCAGTGTCAAAGAGATGAAATTCCAGTACCTATCCCTCCAGGTCATGGGTATCAAAATGAAACTGGGCATCCAAAAGTAAATTTTTAGCATCGGTACTTATAAAACCCGTAAGATTAGAATATCAGTATAAGGATAATAAGTATAAGGGTATGAAAAAATAAATTTATTTTCGTTTGTAATGTAGCCAGATATTACTGTCTGTGAGAAAATGAACAATGCTGAAATAAATCTGGGTTTTAACTGCAAGTGAAAAAGGGGACACAAGAAACATATTTTAAACAACACGGATAAAGTGTATCATAGCTGTTCATTTGCTAAACAGGGTATATCCTGTGTTCCAATTGCTGTGCAGAATACTAGACCCTATTTTCTTAAGTGTTTCTAAAAAAAAAAAAAAAAAAAATTTGCATAAAAATCACCTCAGAATATTAAAAGTGAAGACTCTATAGTTTATATAAGAAGCCAGAAAACAAATTTCAGCCTGAGAATATGCAACATATGCCCCCATATAGGACACATTAGAAGAAATTGCCACTTGGATTAACATACCAAACAATTGTCATAGCCCGATCCGTTATCCTGGAGGGGTCATCTTTGGAGATATAACCACCAAACTTTCAAGTCTCTGAACTGAAGCATCTTCAAAGACTCTTAATTGATTATTATCAGGTTTTCAAGAACAGTGATTCAACAACGGACACCCATCAACCTAGTCTAAAGTCCTAGCTCCAATACAGGAAGTTGCTAATTTGGGGAGGATGATTCTAATTTGTTTTTAAAAGAAGCATGGGACCAAAAGGCCAGTGGAACAAGAAAGTTTTCTTCCTTAATCTTATTTTAGGAAATACGTGAGCAATTTTTGCAGAAGCTTCCCAGAGAAAGATAGTGTGTGCAGTGTGAGACAGAAAAGGCCTAGAAAATTCCAGCCCAAATGGTTAAACCTGGTCATCAGCAGGGGCTGAAAACAGAATCTTCCATTTTAAAGTGACTCGACTCCCTTCAACACATACAAGAAAAAACAGGGAGGTAATAACTTACACATTCTCACACATATTTTCTCAGGCATAACAAACATTTCCACAGTCACAACTGCAACTTCACATAACAACACTGATTTCTAGTTGGTGGTAAAAAAAGGCAGAAGCATCATTCAGACAAATACATTGTTTTCATGCATATGCTATTGGGGGGGGAGGGGGGGGGCGCCACAGGACGACCAAACAATTGAAGCGACAAAACCCCACTAATGGAATACATTGAATTATTCCAGTATCTTCTCAAGGTCTCTATGAGGCACCAGACAGCTTTTCTTCATCAGCAATCCATAAACCTGAAATGGTGATCTCCCTCTGCACCATCATATTTTCACATTTTTTTCATCCCCCTTTCATTTCACCAATTTCTTACTCTAAAATTTCACAAGTCTGCATCCAATTTAAGTAATTCAGGAACCACTATGAATTTTAGCTAGCTCTTCTAGACCATCTGCAGGCAGATCAGACATGCACTTTTAGTGGCTTGGGGCATACACACACATTCACATTCAAGGTACCATAATGTGTTTGTTCCAAAGCAAAAACATGTTATGTGAGCTACTATAATAAGAAGCATAACAGTTTATGTACAGTTTTCTATCATCATGAATATCAATTCTTCTTTACACTCTTGTTAGTGATAGGAAACAGGTTATCATTCCCCTCCTGTAATTCCTTTAAAAAACAAGAAAAAATTAAATCAGTAGGTGGAAAAAAAAAAAATTCAAGGGCCATTTTGCTTTCCTTTTTCCTTCTCTCACTGCCACATAAAGATATACAAAATTCCAATAATTTCCCCCTCAGATTTTCTGAAATGATTCCTAGCAATGTTCTGAATATTAAACATTTAGCATATTTCATATTTACTTTGAAAGGTTTTCGTCCTCATTTGCTTTTCAGCATGCCAACGATTTTTTTCTTGTCTGTGTCATTGCCTTGATTCAAATTGCTGTCTTCTGTTCTTCAATTTTTCAACCATTTTGAGATTTCAGCACTGCTACTTATATTCACATGCAAAGCTGAAGAAAAATACAGATTAAGGAAACCCACAAACTATCTTCAGCTTACCTAAAATGCTTTTAAGTATTTTGCTATACTATCATTTTTACTAGGCTTTCCTTATAATGCAGAAGTTAGAGCGGGAAAAACAAACAAACAAAAAAACCAAAACAACAAAAAAAACAGATACAGGACTTTCTAAAATCTTTACTTTGGACAAAATTGTATTATATATGTGTCATTCTGGATTTCCAGCAATTACAAAATGTCTTTGAAGTTAACAATAAGTAATTTATATATTTTTAACCAAAATCATATATAAAAAGACACAGATTTAAAAAGATGAGGTTGTACGAACAGTTTAACTTAAGGGAATTTGTTAGGTTTTGCCTTGGAAGCTAAAGGTATGAGACAGAGCCCTGATTTCTAAAATAGTGCATTTAGACTATCTGACCCAAAAAGAAATTGAAGGAAGAAAACAAGCTCAAAACATGCCGGTAAGTTATATTATTCCTTCTCAAAATTTAATGTCATAACGTTTCCTTAATAGGTTCTCAAAAGTGTGACTGGATAATAGAAGTGATATCTTTATGATTTTGTGAATAATGGGTTTTATTAGTATTAAGTTAAAGCAAACAGCCAGAACAATACATATGCAACTTCTACTACACACAATATAAAGAATGTAAATCATAACCTCTGTAAAACAAAAGAAAAGGTACTGAAAAAGCCAACACAGTGGTTATGGACTATTCCATCCCTGATAACAGGCCAGGTTGCGTGTTTAGAGAACAGTTGTTGTTTGCTTATTTAAACTGAAATAGGGTGAAATACATAATCAAGTATAAAGAAAAAGTTAATGGAGTTACATGGATTCTATGAGAACAAACTCTAGATTAGTAAGGAAAAAAAAAAAGATAATTCACCTAGTAAAAGAGATTACAAGTGGGCTCAGGTTTCAACTTTTAGTGGTGAGGGACAACGGGAGAAATTACCCAGGATTTTTGTAACAATTCATTTAATAATACACCACTTTCATAACAGAAGTGTTTTACACTTGCACAATGTTAATAACTTTATTATACATGGAAGCCTGTAATAGGCTGATTACACAATAAGACTGCAAACAACCACTGGTACTTTCCTGACACCAGAAAAGTACGTAAGACTGAAACATCACCAAGAGTACATAAAAAACCATCAGCATAAACATCACCAAAATTACATTAAAAAACTAATCAAAAAATACATTTGCAAAAAGTGGTTTAGAGCAGTGCCACTGCCTTTCAGCAGCTTTGAATGGCCACCAGTATTTCTAGCAGGTTTCCGTGGCTCCACAGGCATTAATCAGGATTCACATATAATAAATAATGTACCACAAAATATACATAAAGTAAGGCAATAATTCCAAAGAAAAGTTCTGTTGATATTAACAAGCCACTCAAGTTCTACTTTCGTAGTTGATGTCATCACCAGAAACCTTTGATGGAATTGCAGCCTTAGGCCCTAAAAGCCTGCAATGATGAACTGCTGCAAACCCCTATATCCGTAAAGAGCTCCAGTGACACCACTGGTACACTACTGGGCACAGGGGTCCATGTTAGCTGATCCTGATGCAGGATAGGGGCCTTAGTATGTACAATTGGGAGTATATTATTTCTTATCGTACATGGAAACCTTGACATAATTCTAAAACATGTGGGTGTTTATTGTTCATAATCTGATGTCATAAGACATCAGAAAGTACATAATAAGATATGCACTTTCTGGAATGTAAATCTTTAAGTGCTATCTATTAAGTTGGGATGAGAGAGTGAGTAGGAAAGAAGGGGAAGAAAAGGCGTAAATTAAAGGGGGGAAAAAACCCAAGATCAAGTCCGGAGAAATTGGGAGCACGACAAAAGAGAGGGCATCTTATACACTAAAAGAAAATGGAAAAGGGGAAGAGCAAAAGACTGACTTTTTTGAACCATGTATAATAAATAACGTATCCCAAAAGTGTATCTGGATTATGACTGTAGTTTCAAGTTGCGGTTCTAATGACATGAACCAGACACACACATTTTGTTCTCACGGTTTGTGTCAACAGAATCTCTTTACGGAATTACAGTCTTACATAGGAGTTCTGGGGACATTATTGTTTATATTAAAGCTACCATTCTGGGCTCTTCCTACAGACCCAAGAATTTTTGCTCCACCTGCCTGGAATGAGCATCACCTGGAAGAACAGGAGTACTTCAAAAAACAACGAGATTTAGGTAGCAAAATTCTTTCAGATCAGCCCAGACATAAGAGACAGCAATTTGAAATGTCATAGATCCCTTCCTCAAAAAGCTGAGATATATTTGTCACTATCTGTAAATTGGAAGTTCCAATACACTAGTGGTGCATAGAATTCCCATGCTTCGTTACACTTTCCTGAGAGTAAAGCAATTAGAATAAACCTTAGTTGTAGGAACAAAGTTAATTTTTTGCATTTTAAACTTTTGGGCTATTCCCTGACAATCTATATAATGTAAATTTGATTGCTAAACGTTGTCACTTGAACAAAAACACTATTTTAATCTATTGATTTTTGATTAAAACCCATAATAAACAGATCTAAAAAAATCACACTAACAAAATAAACTAAATATGAAAAGTTGCATTGAAAGGGCATGTTACATTATTCTTAATAGGACCGTGTAGAAACATTCCAATGGCAGTGTTGTCAAAGTAAAACAAAATTACATTAAGAAAACCCCACAGCCTGGTCAGAGTTGGGACCTTACCTGTAACTCTGGCTGGTTGGGGTTTTTACTCGTGTACTACATGGCTCACTTACATCAGACATCATATTTGTATACCCTGAGAAATCTGACACTGAAGTCCTTACTCTATGGTCCACTTCTCCATTAGAGTTAGTGATAAAAGTCATTGGCACCCTGCTGCCCGACTTAAACTGAGAACCAAACGCTTGTGCAAAGTTCTCGATCTGGTAGGTTGCTCTAGGCTCTATGTCCTTCTGAGGATCTATCTGGCTAGTTAACTCCTGAGACGGGATCTGAAAGCTCGTTGATGATTCTAAGTTTTTCTGTTCCTTCTGGCCAGTCAGTTTCTGAGATGTTGACTGGTAGTTAGATGAAGTCTCCAAGTTTTTCTGCGGATCAATGAGATCATCCAGCTCTTGAGAAGGAGTCAACTGTTGATGCGTAGCCTCCAAAGCAGACAAATAAAAGCCTGGTTGAGATCCAAGCAACATCCCAAACGGAGGTTTTGGCAATGCAGTTGGCAATACTGAGGTAACGGATTGGCTGAAGCCACACTCAAGTGGAGATGTAGTGTATATCTGTTTGTCTTGAAACAGAGTGTGGTTATGGAGAGTTGAAGATAAGCTAACAAATTGGAAACTGGGTCCAAAAGCAAAACCAGTGCTATTGGTTGTTCTTTCAAAGGCTTGTTGGAGGTATTTGGAGTATTCTTGCAACATGCTTGCCTTATCATTTGAAACTGTTTGAGAGTTAGGGCTCAAGTTTTCTTCCTGAACCATCTCTGAATGTTCTCCTGAGGTGTGCAAGTCCACACGCTGTTCAGTGATACTGAAAGGATCTTCTTTCTGGCCTTCTGATTTGTGAGAGTACTGGTCCAAAAGGCTCTGTAAGACTTCATCAGGAATACCAGACTTGTCGTGGCAAGACTTTATTTCACTATTTAACGATGCTGAATCAATAAGAGATAATGGAGCTTCATTATCCATAACACTAACACCTGCAGACTGGATAACGGACTGCTGGGAAGTCATGTGTCCGACATTAATTGAAAAGGCACTGTTACTGCTTGCAGTTTGTAAGTATCTTCTTTTCTTTGAAAACTGCATGGCATCATCATAATTGCTACTTATTTGACCTGGCTTACCACCTGTACTTTGGAGAAGGCCAATAGTTTCTACACCAGTATTGGCTACTAGGCCTAGAGAGCCACTCTGTTTCCCGGACAGTGGTTTCTGCCCCAGAATATCTGGCAGTGGTGATACAAAATTAAGGTAATTTTTATCTGCCTGTTTTCTGCTTCCTTTTTTCAAGACCAATTTTGGCACCTTTTTCTGAAGTTCTTCTATGCCCGTGCCAACTAGACCACCACTGGAAGACACGATAGGAATATCAACTGCATAATTTGGCATGGCCACATTACTTGTAACTTGAGATTCAGTTACTTTGCTGCTACACTTATTTCCTTTGTTTTCAGTGGATATACTTTTTGTTTTACTTTTTCTCCTTGAGGAACTTGTATTTCCCTGAGACAACGCAGCCAAGCTACCCATGTTATTTGATGATCCGGGCTCCATTCCAGCACCTGCTTTACCTATGGCTTCACCACATGTTCTTCTGTGCTTCAACAGTCTATCAGTCCTTGAAAAATACTGCTGACAAGTGTCACATTTGTATGGCTTTTCTCCGCTATGCGTCCTCTTGTGTCTTTCCATGTGGTACTTCTGGATGAACTTCATACTACACTGGTCGCACCCAAAAGGCTTTTCCCTACTGTGGATCATCTCATGTCTCTGCAGCAAGTACTTCTGGATGAAACCCATGCTGCACTGGCTGCACTGGAAAGGCCTCTCCCCTGTGTGAATGAGCACATGCCTGCGCAAGTGATAGGAGCTCCTGAAGGCAGCGCTGCAGTGTTCGCAGACATGAGGTTTCTGACTGGGGGACGCAATGGCACCTTCCGCATCTCCCACCAGGGGGGGTTTGGAGGAAGTGCTTGGCTTCCGCTTGGCTTTGATTCCCTGAGTTTCTGGCTTTGGCCTCTTTGCCTTCTTGACCTGGGCATCGTGCTTTGGCTCACCCGAGCTCCCAGGGGCGCCCTCACCTCTGCCACTCAGTAACAGGTCTCGGTGGGGATGCTGGTGCAGGTGGTGAAGAAGGCTGAGGTCCTGAATCACACTCTGGCCGGTTCCTTCCCCGCTGCTGCTCCCCAGGCCGGGGGGCCTCTCCTCCCCCGCTCCCCCGAAGAGCCCCCCGTAGTGGTGATGGTGCTGCGGCTGCTGCTCCTCCTCCTCCTGCTCGCTGGGCTTCTCTTGCTTGATGCTCA
>NW_009206365.1:113574-161675 GCF_000690835.1 Fulmarus glacialis | reverse complement strand
GGGAGCGACGGGCAGCCGCGGGGTTCTGCCTCTTCCAGAGCCGGCTCTCCTTTCAGCTCCTCTGAGAAGTGCCCTGGCTCTAATGCCGGTCCCCAGTTCTGCACTGGGAAGTTTTGTTGGGGTTAGAGGTGTCTCGGTGCGACTCGGTCTCCTACAAGCCTGAGTATGGGCTGGAGTGAGTGAGGTGGGTGGCTGCATGTGAAAGAGGTTTGGTTTTCTTTGAATTTGTGCGAACGTACTTGGTCTCAGTGTATCTCAAAGGGCTTGTTGTTTGTTACTGGCCACATGGTTTGGAGCCACGCTGTTGTCTTCTCTTGTAGCTGGGTGAGGTTTTTAAGGATTTGTTTTTCCTGTAAACAATGTGGCCAAGGGGGAATGAGGAAAAATGAGGTGCAAATACGGGAAACTATATCTCGCCTGTTGCAGCTTGCTGGGTCTAACGGTTGTCAGGAGTCCTTCTCTCCACGTTTTTTCTTGTCTTGAAATAACTATGAAGTGAGCAATGAAAAGCGTGCAGCAATAGGGAAAAACGAAATACAGCCAGAACAGGGATTACCAGTTCTTTTCACAGCTTCTTCTTTCTAATAGAACTGTTTGTTGAAAATCAGCGTTACACTGCCCTCTGCTTGCACAATTAAAAATACTTTTCATTGCTCTCTTCAGTAGTAAAAATTTATGAATGAACAGGTATTCTTCAGTTGTGTTCTCGGTATGATTTGAGCCTGAGTTCTGAAGTACTTCAACAGTGAGGGTGAATTATTCCTAGTTGCCAAAACCAGGTTTAAAAAAACGTAGGACTCATTCTTGTCATGGCAGTTCATGTGGTGGCCAAACATGTTAATGAATGGGCAATGGGAGAGAATGTAAAAATAGTCTTGGTTTTGGTATATCTATCTCACATGTGAGATATGATTCCTTTGTAATAATCAGTCATCTTCACAACCATATATTAAGGGGAAGCAAGGAAGGAAGGAAGTAAAAAACTCCCAGTACATATATCATAAAACAAGAAGAAATTGAATACAAGAACCAAGGTGTTTATTTTACAGTCTCTCCTGCTATAAAAGTCTTGTATTGGTGCACGATATTGCTTTGGAACGGGAAGAAAATGCTGATGCTTATTTTATAAGAGGGGGGAGGGTGAGACAACTGAGAAGCAGCGGATGGGTTTTTGTGAAAGATAGCTGGAAGAAAGCCAAATTCCATTTCCCTTTTTTCAAACCACAGGGCAGAGCTGCCTCCTTTCTAACAGAGACCAGGGAGGAC
The DNA here is from genome assembly GCF_000690835.1 of Fulmarus glacialis. NCBI lineage: Eukaryota > Metazoa > Chordata > Aves > Procellariiformes > Procellariidae > Fulmarus > Fulmarus glacialis. Next base: position 160,409 of record NW_009206365.1, on the reverse strand, counting down.
ATGACAATTTAGACGCTGGTAAAGATTTGGTGATCAGTCCTCAATGTTTCTAGGTTATTGGCCTCAAGAAGATGATGGGAGTGTTAGTGTGTATCATTCATCAGCATCCTTTAATGACATGAGAGGCCTGTTTTGTCTTCCTGAATGTATCTCACACAGCCGTTTCTTAAAGGGATTTGAAAAGGCGTGGTTTTGCTGACTGTACCTGTACTTCCACAAGAAGAGGCCTCTTTTCAAACTTTGACCTTGAAATACCATTTTCTTTTATCTATATGAGCAGCGGGAATGGTGGGGAGGGGTTATTACTTCCTGCAACTGCTTTGTAGAACTACTTTGCAAGTGAATGAATATCTGCCTGAATAGAGCTAAAAAACTCTATTAATTGTTCCTTTTCATGTAGGAGAAAGACCATATTGCTAACAGTACTGAATTAGTGGTTTTGACATTCTAAGATTAAATCAAATGGTACTTAAGCATTTCAAAGCATAGAAATCTTTGGAATAAGCTGCTGTTAATCAAAAGCAACCACCCCAAATGATATTGAGACTGTATACATAGTAAGTCAGCAATATGTGAAAAAGGATACTTAAAACTTTTGTCTTAGAGGATAACATCCTGATTTAAGGTAAGAATTAGAAGGCTATTTAAGATATTGGAGAAAAAGAGGGTATCAGAGAGCTCTGGTAATATGTGCCTACACAGCATTTGGAACCCCTATTGCATATGGGATAATGAATGTGTGCAGTTTGTGTTCAGTCTGTGCTCCTGACCTGAAGTCTGGAGCCTGCTACAGAATATGTTGTAATTTTTTTAACTAAAAGATGCAACATCCTACTATTTTTGCTCTGAACAATTTGACTTACTCTTTTAAATGGATTCATTTCTATAACAATTTGTGTCTGTTTGTAGAACTTAATTTCCTTAATTTTTGTTTGTGTTTATAGGATGTATTGGATGGTCAGGTTTTCTGCATGGAAGTAGGGTTTAGTAGAGGAAAATGGTCCATTTGATGTATAAGAGCTGTGGCAATTCCAAAGAGGCCTCAGGGAGTCTGCAGCCTTTATGTGCCCTGATTCTTTTTAGAAATATTGGTGTAAGAAAGAAAGATAATAAGTAAGGTGTAAATCTGACAGTTTCTGAGGCTCTGCAGGAACCAAGGGTAATGCTTTCAAAATGGCTTTCAGAAACTTAAATTTCCTTTTCAACAAGACAGAGTCAATGTCTCATCAAAGCCTACTCTTATGGTTGCTTTACCCATCATGAGGTATAGTAATGGTTACTTATCCTAGGTTTCTTCTGTAGTTTCTGGACAAAGGGGGCCATTGAAAGGGCACAGGGAGACTCCTGCCAACCTCTCTCCACTGAGTGAAAGCAAACCCAAAGCATAGTCGGAGACCATAAGTTCCTAAAGCTGCCCTTGTAACTGCCCTGCTCAATTTATAGGTTTTAAAACAAGTAAAGGTTGATATCACCTGACAATTCCAGAATTGCTGCAGTACCTCATACTCATTGATTTCAATACCTATTCAGACCTTCAGATTTTTAAAAAACTCAAGCAGATGCTATTCAGCCTGTCCTACATGCTTCTAATGTTTTGATTCAAAGGCATGTGTAAAAACTCCAATTTAACCTGTCAAGAAATTTAGGCCTTTGAACATTTCTGCAAGGCTTAGCTCTAGGTGGTAGCCCTGCCCCTCCATAGGTTCTTGTGTGGGATTAGAGAGGCAGCAGAAGGTCCTGCATGGTATAGTCTGGAGCACTGTGGAAAGGAGGATCAAGGAGAAAGGACGTTTGCTGGAGTAGGCTCAATACGAAGCAGCCCAGTTTCCTTCCTATGTCTCCCTCGCCCTATATGTCTGGCACTAGACCAGTTAAGAAAGTGTGGTTGCAAAAAAGGAGAGTTTCAGCTTCAACAGTGACAGCACATTAAGAACAAATCTCATGTTACGCCATGTTCCCTTTTTGGATGTTGAGTGTCTCAGCGCCTAGTACTGTCAGCGCAAGGTGCAAGAACCTACTCTAAGCCACTTTAATTAGAAGCCGAGATGCTCCCAGAGGATGATTTGTTAAGAGCTAAATCACCTTTCAGAAATTGCTATTCTTCTCCACTTACCACAGGAGTCCAGACATCATATGGCTCCCTCAGCTGTGTAAAGCTGGATGTACTTTGCTGCAAGCAGCACTTAAGCCCTGAAATTTTTGGTTTTCTTTTCCCAGAACATTTTCTCTCCAACAACACTGCATACATTGGCATTCTTTCCTAGAAAAACACAATATTTAATTGCAGTGCCTGATGAATTTGATCACTAGCTGTCTCAATAAAATATGCAAATACAGAGTCATTTCAATGCAAAGCACCTTTAAACAAAAATGGTAAAATAAATGCAATCATGTTACAATTACTTTTTTTTAAGAGAGCACATTACACACGCTCAGTACATATGATTAGTTCTAAACCTGCCTGCACATAACTGAAAAGCAGAAGAGAAAAAGGTGCCAAGTAGTCATGACATTACAGTGGGGTTCCGTTTCCAAGATCTTCAGCTACTGCATATATTACTCTTTGCACTACCACTTCTCTATCACGATTCAGTGCTCAGGTCAAACATAATTTTAACTTTCTTTTCAGAGCAGGAGTTGATAGCTGAGCATTTCTCGTGAAATTATTTGAAGTTAAAAGTATAATTTTTTATTCATCTCCTGTTCTCTATAAAGATGATAAAGTGCAATAGCTGAGATATTGATCTTCCCTGCTCATCAGCAAGACTGGGGGTCATAATTCATCTGAGGTGAAGCCCTCTGAATTATGGTGCTCTTGCCCTTACTTGCAGGCAGTGGAGATCAATTCTGTGCTGCAGGGACATCCCTGCAGAACATTTAGTGTAAGATAAGTGTTGCATAGTAATGATCTTTTTGGAGGGCAGGTATGCTTTTCTGTTTCCTCTTTTTCTGATGCAATTGCTGTTGCTAGAAACAGTGTATGAACCAGTGCTCTCTCTGAATTGAAGAAAGTGAAATGAAGGTCCTTCTTTTGGCATGTTATTACATACACAACAAACCGGTGTGAATTAGCTCTAGGCTAAACTCTAACCTCCTTTCTCAGGCAAAAATCTTAGAACTGGGCCAATGGTAATAGTTTATGTAGTTTTATGTTTACATTGGGTGTGATTGTAAGGTTATCTGCCCCACCTATCTGGGTTCTCATTTAGAGGTAATAACATATCAGGAGAGAAAAGCTTTCTAAGAAAAAAGAACAAAGTATCATGAATTATACTTGGACATTAGGCAAAATATCTAATAGATTCCTCACTGCTGGAAATCCTCCATATTTCTGAGCTGCTTCCAGTACTGACCATTAAATATAACAACAAATATAAGGTTGCCAAGTATCTTACCATACAACATTTTTAGAACATAAAAATGTCTGGTTTTTGAACATCAGAAAAGCCCAGGGGAACTCGTCCAGCTTGAAGCAGATATTGCAATTAACTGCCCTAAAATATTTAGGCACGTGCAATCCTGCCACGCTCATGGGTCATCACTGAGCAGCTACTGGAGGTGGATTGTTTTCCACTTGATCTCAGTAACAGTTGCTTAAGCCATCACCAGCTCACCCTTTCGAGTTGCTTCGCATTTTAAGAGCTTTAATTTAACATCCAGGAAATCCCAAGACTGCAAATGTGTAAAGTGCTTTCTGGTACTGCAAGTCCCCATTTAACAAAGTCATGGTTCAGAAGTGTTTGTATGTATAGTCCTCACTTGAACTCAGTAAGACTTCAGTACAGGTTTAAAACTTAAATGCTGTCCTGAATAGCTAAGGACATGGGCTCCAGTTTAAATATGCACTTTTGCATATGGTTAAATATTTCATTTTAAGCACATGTTAGTCCTCTTGGCCTCACTGGGACTGTTTCTGAGATGAAAGATAATTGCTGGGGACATTGTGTGTGTGTGCCTGCGCATGCATATGTGTTTGAAAAATTTGGACTTCACTGAAATCAATGGAACTTGTACCGTCGACTTCAAAAGAGCCCCAATTTTACCCCAGGCATTTTGCTGCTTTAGAGATCTCTGTCTCCCTGTCAGTGTTAGTTATCTTAGTGGTATATTTTTTAGCTGTTACTGTTTTCTTTTGTAGAAAATTTGATGCAATCTTGGGAATTAATTGACTTAACCACCTCCTTCATTATTCTTATGTCCCTCATCTCTGTGTTCTTCTTCAACTTTCAGCCACACTGGAAGGGATTAGTTTTAAGATTCACACAGCACTTTATCTTAGGGGAGCATGGGATGATACATTCAGTTTCTTCCAACTTTTATTAAGTTGTTATACTGATGCATTAAAGCTTAGCGGGAGAGGTTCTTAATTATGGAACTCGCTTTCAACTTTGGACATAAAATTGCTTTCTTAGGATTTGTTTAAATTTTAATGTAGCTGCTAAAAGTTTGCTGTAAAATTTGTTTGAAACTCTTCAGTACTAGGTTTCTGTTCTAGATCAGTAAAAAAGCAATTAATTAAAATGATAGATGTGTATATATATATATATACATATGTTAATGCCATAAGAACAGCTACGTTGAGAATTTCTGTTCCTGGCACTTTAGGTATTTTGGGTGTTTCTGATACCCTCTGTTTTCCCATGTTTTTGCTTGATTGCCTTACTCTTTTCTTCTCCTGAAGTACACGTTATTGAAGGCCATGTATCTACTCCTCTTTGTCTCCTGGCACCTTTCCCTCTCATCATTCACAACAGCACTTTCAAACTCCAGTAGTGTTTTTTCAGAGCAACACATGAACTTTTCATTGACTGAAGGTCAAAACTGACTTGGAGAACAGATGGAGCGTGGAAAGATGAATCTTTGCCACCCACTGAGCATTAACACCTGCTTATCTGTTGCATCTGCCCACTGCAGCTTAGAGGCTCCTGAAAACTTTACCCAAGTGATTTAGGACTTGCTGTTGGACTGAGTGCAAATGCTTTTTGTGAAAGAGGTGTTGCTTTCACCTTTTTACTCAGGCTGCATATTCTGTGGGCTTGGGATGGCAATTAACTCCACGTGGTTAGATTCTAAAAGAGGGGCTATGATTTTGTTGAGGTGCTGCTGCAATAAAATGAACAAAGAATAGTAACATTGAGACGGCACTGAATGCAAAGTATGAATGTTTCAAAAAGGCAGATAGATTTAGGATTTCAGTTAATTTCGTACAATGGGTGTTTCACTCCCCCTTGAGCCCAGTTGCACATAGCATGGTTTTCTTTGGGGGTTCCAGAGAGGGTAGAATAAGAATAGTTTTTCTCCATCCTACCAACTCCAAGTGAAGGCATTTCAGCCACATAATCAGTGGGGAAGCTAACGACCCTTTCTGATCTGCCTTCTGTTTGTGGTCAGCTACCTGTGTTCTTGTCGTTCTGCAGTAGCTGTCTGAAAGATGCTTACTGGGGAAAGATGTCACACTAAGTCAGGAGTTATCCCTGTGTTTTACAAGACTGGCCTCTGGATTTGTGTATTTGTATTAGAGTGGCTGCCAACTATATTTCAGTGAGAAAATTAGACAGTCATTCATTAAATTACTCTAGATCAGGAAACAGAAAAATGGTTTTATGTAGCATAAAAAAACCAGTGAATAAATAAAAGTGGTTTGCTTCTACCAGCTGAATCTTAGCAGAATATGTGATATATTTATACTTGTTACTCTGTGTTTAAAATTAGAAGCATGTTTTTTAACTTTATGGAACATGGTTTATTGGCCGATTCACGGTCTATTGGCATGGGGAGTCCTGCTAACTTTCTTTAGCTTGCCTTATGCCCTCAAGGATAAAACTCAAGAAGAGTAATTAGGAGAACCATTATGCTGTGGATATCCTTCCTAAATACTGTCTAATGGTGTTCTAAACAATAAAAATGGAAAACAATGTGTTCACGCATATTTTTTGGCTATTTCTCAAGTTAAGAATGTGCTGCATATCCTTGTTGAAATCCAGAAGGGTGTACAAGTCAGAAGAGAACTTGTCTGTTGTTCAGAAAACTAATCTTCTTTATTCCACGTGTATCCTAAATGATTTTAAACAACTGGCCCAAATCATGAAAAGTTAGCGAGATCTGATCACAGTGAGACATTTCTAGCCTTATTCCAGGTTATGTGAGATTACGACTCTCCAAGAATATAACCAACCTTCCTTTCTGGTTTTCTGCAGGTTGAGAAACAGCAATTATAAAAACATGCATCGAAGGCACACAACCCTTCGGGAGAAGGGCCGGAGGCAGGCCATCCGGGGCCCAGCCTACATGTTCAATGAGAAAGGCACCAGCCTGACTGCAGAAGAGGAACGCTTTCTCGATTCTGCAGAATATGGCAATATTCCTGTTGTGCGAAAAATGCTGGAGGAATCCAAAACCTTGAACTTTAATTGTGTCGATTATATGGGACAAAATGCCCTACAGTTAGCTGTAGGGAATGAGCATCTGGAAGTGACAGAGCTCCTCCTCAAAAAGGAGAATCTCGCTCGAGTTGGAGATGCACTTTTGTTAGCCATCAGTAAAGGATACGTGCGCATCGTAGAAGCAATATTGAACCATCCAGCCTTTGCACAAGGACAGCGTCTCACACTCAGCCCCCTTGAGCAGGAACTGAGAGATGATGATTTTTATGCCTACGATGAAGATGGAACTCGGTTCTCCCATGACATTACCCCTATCATACTTGCTGCCCACTGCCAGGAATATGAAATTGTTCACATCTTACTTCTAAAAGGCGCGCGGATTGAAAGGCCACATGACTATTTTTGCAAGTGCAATGAATGTATTGAGAAGCAGAGGAAAGATTCCTTTAGTCACTCTCGATCGAGAATGAATGCCTACAAAGGATTAGCCAGTGCTGCTTATTTGTCTCTTTCCAGTGAAGACCCTGTCCTTACTGCTTTAGAGCTAAGCAATGAATTGGCCAGACTAGCCAACATTGAAACTGAATTTAAGGTAATTTACCACTGTGCCTTTTTCCTTGGGCTGAGTGTGTTCAGGGTACTGTGTTTTACATGTTTGAGGAAGTCTTGGTTTGCCATTTGAGGGGGTGGGGGGTGGGGAAACAGAAGCTACAGAACCTGCCAGATGTGCTAACTACACATAGATTCAGATCACTCTGCATTCTCCAGTTAATAAATATTTGGAACTGAATATTGCGTATTATAGCAGAGCCATCCTTACTCGGAGTTTTTATGTTGCACACTGTGGTTGCTTAGAATCTCTAGTTTGCAGCAAGAATAAAAATTAGATTATTACAAAAACGGAGACTCATTTTTTGTAAGAAAGGTAAGTCTTTTTAATTGAGCAATCTATTTCAGAGGCAGAGCTTTAGAGGTTGGCTTAATGGCTTAAGAATCCAGTACATCTAGTTCTGTTACAATGATAAAAGATATAAATTAAGCAATTTTGGTTCTCTGTAAAATAATTTAAATTGCATTGCATCTTAATGTTTTGGTACTGCATCTGTATATGATGAATTTCTTGAAAAAGGAGGAGAAAAATGATCAAGAGATTGTTATGAAGTTTATCATCATGCCAAACGTAACAGTGGAACTTGCAGAACTCTTACAAGTTATTCAAGATTTCCATTATCATAATGAGTTTGTAAATGTCCAATGTCATTTGCATTATTTCTCTAAGTCATTTACGTGACATAAATAGCATTGTCTCCCTTTCTAAAATAAATTAGTCATGAAAAACTCATTTTCAGTGGCTCAGTCATCAACATAACACTGTTTTCTGACTTATGACTATTGTGCAGCTACAATCACTACCAGTGACACTGGGGTAATAAAATCTATGTTGTGAGTAAACTGGGGTAGGATGCCTGCCAGGAGTCCATTATTTTTAATTCAGAAAACTATTCAAGTGTTAAAGAATCCATTGCAGGATTTGTAGCTATATGCTCTCCAATTTAAAAGTGAGAAGAAAGCATGTTCTCAGGCTATTGCCTTTGAAACCCTCTAGTAAGTCTCTAACAGGAAAAAACACCCAAACCACTGAGGTCTTTTGGCAATAAAATTAGGGAAAAATCTTGCAAACTCTTTTTACCCATGTGAATCAGAATTGCAAGGACACAATAATTTAAAAGGCAGTTTTTACTTGCATGGCATTGTGTCCTGGTGAAGCAACCTCTTTGGGTTCAGGGAATCTGGCTGCTTGAGTGAGGGTTACTCCAGTGTGAAAGCGCTCTGGGCTCACATGCACAGTTAACAACATTAATATCTCATTAATGTTCCAGCTTCTTTTCAGTAGAAAAATATATATTGTGCAGAGCATGAGCAGCCTCAGTATTGCATGCCTGTCAGTTCTGATAAAATCTATTTCTACCGGAATCCCTCCTTTTGTTCATAGAGCTGCCAGCATGGGCTAGACTGGCACTGGCAGGTACATGAATCCTCCAGAAGCAAACAAGCGATCAAATGTTGAATAGTCTCATGGCGGTTATATCTCCCCAGCATTGGCAAATGGACGCGAGTAAATCAATACGGGAAAAATCACCAGAAACCCTTTGCCAAAGTATTGTATTTCCAGGAAGGCTTTCCAGCTTCATTGCCCTATTGGAAGGTTCTGTGCCAGACACATCTAGGTACGTTAGTGAAGTACCTCAGAAGTACACATATCACTAGTTTACTTCAAAGTTGTCATCTTCCTTTGGTATATTAATACTTCCAGAAATAAGAAACATCTTAAGATTATAATGTATTCTCACTGTAGGAAAAAAATCAGATGTACGTATTTATGCAAAAATATTTAACGTTATTAACATAATCAGTGTGATGTGGAATAGGGTATTAATAAAACAGTAGGGTTTTTTTCAGAGAACATGACATTTTGAGAACTCATTTCTAGAAAAGAATGCAATTGCTTAAAATGTATTTAAGGAGTCCACAAATAATGAAAATTTATGAAAACAGAAAAACTCCAGAGGACTTTTTTTTGTGCCTTAAAATAATAATTCCCTCAACTTTTTACTTTTTATTGCTAAAGTTCTGTAATTACCATTGGTGCTTAACAGATTTATAGAATTATCACTTGGGATTATTTCAGAATAGTTATTTATGTGCAATCTTAACAATACAGTTTTCAGGAGACACAAAAAGTCCTTGAAACGGAAGGACACAAGTAAGATTTTAATAATGTAGGTGGACAAAGAGTAATTAAGGGTTAGATAACCTACCTCTGAAGAAACTCCTAGCAAGACCTAATTAAAATATAAATGCAGTGCCTCTCACCTGCTGCTTGCTGCCCTAAATCTCTTATGCAATAGCACTGTTCAGCACATCAGACTGAGAATGTTTTTAGAGAACATGAAAATTTTTAGATGAGTTGCCTTTTTGTACAGATATGAAAGGTGAAAAAAAAAACCAGCGATGTGAACTGCTTTAAAGGAGAGAAGTTGCATTAGCTGTGGTTGGCCACAGTTTGAGAGAGACTCCGATGAAGACTACCAGATGAAAATAATTTTATTCATTCTTTTTTACAGTGGCAGAAGCTGAATAGATTGTTCTCATCCTAAATTGCTAAGATTCAGTCATACACTGCAGTTCTTATGAAATATCTTTGCATAAACGTCGCAATCACAAAATAGTATGGGAGTGTTATAAAGGTGAAAATGGGAGTCTGGACGTATGCTAGATCACACTGCTGGCCTTTAACAGCCTTTCTGTTGACTGATCAGTAGGTCTTTAACAGCAAGAGTAGATGTTCTGGCTATCAGTCTGGGGTGGATATACTGTCCTATTGAACTCTGTTCTTGAAGTGTTGATTTTGGCTCAAAAGCAAGGTCAGGACAGTCAGCTACTATGTGGCTTCCCAGCTGCTGAAGACAATAATAAGAGTGGAGGCTTGGAGCTGGAAGAAAGAGGGAAGTTCTCAGAGCTGAGCAATGATGATGGTTTTACTGGAGCAGATACTCTATTGGGGTAAATCAGTGCTTTTTCACTGAAGCTTAGATGAGGCCACAGAAGACGAGGATCTGTCCCAGTGTTTAGAAGAAATGTATGGTTTGGATCAACGTTGCTGTACCATTATTTCAAGCAAATGTCAGCTTTTGCAGTGCTTATTGATTAGGGGAAAAAAAAGAAAGTAGAATAATGTTACATTCACATAGAAATAATTTCATTTTTTCCCCTTAAATTCTCTAGTGTCTGTGTCTTGCAAAAAAGTTTTCTTACTAATAGCAGAAAACAAATTGCTTTGAAAGATGTAGTCCAGGAGTCTAAAAATAAATAACCCAACCGAAAAAATCCCTCTTCCCCAAAATAAGATGAAAAATATTGAACTGGTTGTTTCTATTGAAAATACTAGCAATGTGATTGCATTAAATGTCCTGGCAATTAGCCTAGATACGGAGACCCCTCAGAGGTGGGTTCTTGACATTTCAGAAGAGGAGTACATGTCAGAGTCACTGTGCATGTTTGCAGGTCTTTATGCAATTACAACCTTCCATAGTGGAGGAAGCCCAAGTTGAAAAAACAACCTTAACTCAGTGTTTTGCCATTTTTGTATATCCCATTTGAAAGCTCAAAATTAAGAACCAGTTCATGACTTTCTCCTTCTTCCCAGTTTTCATTTTGTGTTTTAAAAAAAAATAACTGGACATCCACTGGAGCAAAGGCAATACATGTCAAGGGCCTGGTTTAGTCGACTAGATTAGGCCCTTGGTGTGTATGGCCCTTGGAAAGAGAGAGAAAGAGAGGGGAGCCTTCTTCCCTTTGGGGACTAGAGGGATCCTAGCTCTGCTAGGCTGAAGTTATTTGTTTTCTCCCTCAAAACAGCTTCATATTTTAATCACTGGCCTAATGGCTGTTTTCTACCCTTCATGGAAAACTACAAAGCACATTACTTTTGTCCTATGTTTCTGTTTTAATTTTACTTTTGATTTTTAATTGAAATAAATGCCTCAGTTTCCCACCCAGTTGTGCCTACAGTCTGCAGAATCATGGTCACTAATGAAATGCCATCTTGGAATTTAGGCAAATTATAGCTTAATACCTCCCAATCAGTTTGTATATATCTCATATTGTGTTAAGATATTTTACAGCTACGAAGTAGAGCTGAGTGTTAAACACAGCTGACTATAAAAGGAGACGTTAAGCATCTGAAGCTACTGGGCCATGCTGTGCTTTTACTCCAATTGAAAAAAATCTGTGTATCCTCCCATTTCTTTCAAAGTTGGCAAACCCTGGGCCTGAGTCATAAAGCAAATAATCCTTCTCTCATCTACCAGTATATTCTGTTTGTTTCCAGTGTGAATAACATAGCCAGGATTTGTCCATATGAACAAGTCATCACCCATGAGCCAGGCTGATGGGTGTTGCTCTCCTCTTTGGTCCAGAGAAATCAATCTTCCTCATGTCACCTTGGTGTGAAACCGTATGCGGATGTCTTCACAGTTACCGGCTGTCCTCAGCCAGGTGACTCATTTCTAAGACTGGAATATTAAAAGCAGAGTCAACAGAATCATTTTTATATATCTATTGAACCCTTAGGAGATAACATTTCTAGCAGTCTGCAGGAAATGCCCTTGCAACTGTCTTTAACAGCAGCATTAGGCTTAATATTACAATACACGTCCTGGAAACAATGAGTAAAATGCAGAGTAATAGCTCTGTTTACTCTTTCTTAAAGCTGTGACTGTGCATTCCTGTTTCTGGTGAGATCCCACTCTGCACCCCGGTCTGTTTTACAGCCTTGCACGCTCTCAAATTAGACTACATGCTTGTGTATGTCAGGAAACGTCCTTGTGATGAAGACAATCAGCCAATTCATTCCATTTAGCAATCGAGACAAATTAAATTGTAGAATTGCAAAGGAAGCTATGAAAAGATCTCACCAACCATAAGTGGTAAATAAGATCTCAGCTCCTGTTGATTAAAATGTTACTGAAGACATGATCAAAACCACCACCTGGAAGACATATGGTGCGTGGTCTTTGTTTATCAATCCTACCAACATTGTCAGTTCATTTACTACAGCGTAACATGTTTTGTTTCTACATTATATGCCTCTTGCTGTCGCTTTTCTTTTAACTGTTGTCCTTTCTCTAAAAAACCATTGGGATCCAAAAGCAGACCCTAGCTGTGAGCCTGCTCTCGTGTGCAGGCAAGCATCACGTCCAGGCTCAGCCGGCCGATGGACTGCAACTGCTGCTATGCTGTTTGTGGGGAGCGATGGCTTGTGTGGCAGCAAGTCACGTGTGTAGATGCCTACAGGGATATGCCTGCTGGGAACTGCTTCTTGTTTCCTTGGGGCTGCAGTAATGTAAAACAGCTGAGGCTCAAATCCCTAAATTCTCGCGATCCTGAAAGACTGGCAAAACAGCCCTGGAGACTCAGCGACTTGTACCTGTTAGGGATGATCTGGTGTTCCTGCAGCACAGCTCTTGCACCAGTAAGTCAGCCCCACCTTTTTTCTGCCTAAATATAAGTTGTTAACTTCACAGGATGTGCGTGGCCTAAACTTTGTAAGAGAAATGACCTTGTAAATTTTCTCAGTATTTCTGGCTTTATCTCTGCAAATGAGGAATTGGGACCAGATCCTGCAGTTTGAGGATGACACTGTACTGCTGTTGCAAAGTAATAAGCACTGGCATATCTTGATGAGAAGCTGCAGCTTTTCAGGGTTTGTGGCTCTGCAGCATTGAAGGAGACGTTCCAACCTCTTCATTTCTCAGGCCATCTGCAAATCACTGGCATTGCTGAGGATAAATACATCAGGGATTGAAAACTGCTTCCTTTCCCCATATTTATTGCTAAACTTGGTGAAATTTGGTTTAATGAAAGAAGTCTAACTCTTCAAATACAAAATAAATAGGAGTGTTTGTTTTAAAATTTGTAAGAAAATAAGAGGGGATGGTAATATATGGAGAGAAAATAAGATATAAAAATTATGTGAAGGCCTAAGAAAACGTGGAAAGAAGAGCTGACTGCAAAAGTTGAACTCTGTGGTCCAACTGGGAAACATTTTAGCATGAAAAATACAAGCTGCATGCAGTCAAAAAAATCATTATTAGACTCTTGCTTTCTGAAATGAGTGATAAAGAAAATAGGAAAGGGCAGCAAACATTGGGAAGCAAAATAGTAGGAAGGAGGAATATTTTTGAGAATGGAGGATAGCAGTGAACCTGGAAAGAGAAAAATTCTTGAAAACCATCAGGCTGTAAACCAGTAAGACTGCACTTGGAAGCTGCTTCCTACCCAAACTGAACAAACTCTTAGACTTGTTTGCTCTCAGGACTGACTGATTGGAGATAGCCTCTGAAACTCATCTCCCACTAAAAAAAAAAAAAGATTGCCGTGGGAACCTCCCTAATTAGCCGCATGAACACTCTTGTAAATCAATCATTTAATTTTTCCTCTCTGACCCATTCTTCCTTGAGTGATCATTTTATCCCTTCATAATCTCTCGCCTCAACATACTCTGTGACAGATATCTTGCTTCGGCTATGTTTGGGAACACCTTTTATGAGTCATATTTATTATTTCAGCAAGATGCTCTCTGAGGCTTTAGTGTTTTCATCTGGCCTTACTTCAGGTTTTAATTTAATTTTCCAGAATTTCTGTTGTTTTCTATTTTTTTCTTCCAGACAGGACTTGTACCTTTTAAAAAGATGTCTTTTTACTTGTACAACTTCCTTTTTTTCTGCTGTTTCACTTTGCTGGATTTTAGGAAGAGAAGACAGAAGGGAATTTCAGAAATCTGGCCTGGTAGGCAGAATATATTCACTCCCTTTTACTACTGTTTTTATTTTCTCCTGCACAAGTATCATCAATCTTACCTAGTTCCTGTTTTCAAAATTAAGCATCACCATTATAAATACTTCTGAGCATATGAGCGGTCGCTGTTCCCAAGTGATTGTCTCTCACACCAGGTCCTGTACGCAGCTGTGAAGCAACCGCTATTGCTGCTCCCGTGGGTTTTCTGACAACCAAAAAAGCAGCTGCTTGGGAGTGAAAACCAGCTCTCCCCATTGCATCCCTTTCCTCTGCTACCTCTTGTGACTCTCCTTGCTAAATTTCTAACTGAGAGAGCAGGCCACTGGGTTATTCAGCTTTATCCCAAATTAATGCCTGATGATACTCGGCTTTGATATGGCTGGGCCAGAACATTCCTATCAGACCTTTTGGGGTTGCAATTTATGTCCTAATTAGCTTCTCTGCTTCTCCCGTTGGCTCTGTGCTACTTCACTACCTTTGGCTGCTCACATCCCTGCTGCCTTTGAAGCCATCTTGGTACTCAAAGTCAAAAGGATGACTCACTTTTTGATTTTTTTATCTAAAAGTGCACGAACCCTGAGAAAGGACAAAAATGTATACATTGTTAAATGCATTTACACTGCTAGTGTGAAGTCAAGAGGGTTTTACACTTCTGCAGAAATGATGAAAACTGCTGTCTCTAAAGATAGGCCAGTAATCTATAATCTTTTTTTAAAGATTATACGAACTTTTCCAGGTCAGTCTTTAATGACAACGTTATTTTTTCTTAGAGATGGGGTCAGGGATGTGGTTTGGTGGTTTTTTAGCCTTAAAAAAGAACTGTTTATTCTCCTCCCCGCCCCCCCCCTTGCCTAAAAGACAATTTTCTCTACTGCCTTGAAAACGTGTGTTTAGAAGCTACGATTCTTTTTTTCAATTTTCACTTGTGCAAAGCAAACACGTAAGCAGGTACAACCAATTACCCACCTCATAATACAGGAAAGGATCAAGTCCCAGTAAAGCAGGAAAACAAATTTCCTATTATTAAAATTTTAACTTACTGTTGGAACAAATTAGGTATTACAATAAGAGAGGAAATAAAAAATTATTGTGGAAATAGCTTGGGAGAAGAAGAATATATTTAAGCCTTGTAGCGAAATTTGGTTTGGCTCACTGAGTTGGTCTCACTCTGCACATAAGGAACTCATTCTCCATGCTGTTCTTTTTCAGAGACAAATCCACTAATAATAGATGATACATTGGATTTGTCTTGAGAGATAAATTAATTAATTGCAGCTATGTTCTGCATGGATGTGTAGCAGAGACTGTGGAAAATGGATGTAGAGAACCCTTCTGACCTTAAAAAAACCCGCCAAATTTGTGACTCTTGTATTGTTCTCTTTAAATATTTATAAATTAAGAAATTTCCTCCATATTTTGAGAGCTGTTATTGCAAGTGCTCTTTCTATGTCTGTTCTGTGATGAAATAATTTTCTGCCTGGCATATTGCCCAAGCAAAATGGTTTTAAAATGTTGCATGAGAAGAAAATCTCCAAAGCTTTTCACAGTGGTTTAGAACTGATGCCAAAGCTGTGATGCCTGGAGCTGTCTTGAAAAAAATATATTCATATCTGCGAATGTGAAGGTATGTTAACATCTGTCTATGTCTATTCACAGTAAAGCAGAGTAGTAGATGCTGTGATTCACAGTGAAAGGTGTAACTCAGCCACTACAACCCACATCTGCACCTGGAAAAAATAAGACCATTATTCATGAAAGCTGTAACTCTAGCGACAGCACTAGCACTGAGCAGTCGCATAAAATTGGATCCTGGCCACTGCCTACAAGGTCATTTAACCTACTTTATGGATGATTGAGTGACATTGTTGTTAAAATCTCCCAGCTAACTTTGGTCAAAAAAGAAAAAGCAAACCTCTTCAAAAGTTGACAAAATACTTTCTGCAGGAAAATGTTCCCTTCACTTTCCCAGAGGAACAAGCCCATGTCTCTCTTTTGAAAGAGTGGAGGGGAAAAAAGATTTTCAACACACCAAATCAGGGGCAATGAATCAGTGCAAGAAAATTTAATATTTTAATTAATGCCTTAAGGGTTTTGTTCCCCTCAAAAAATTGTTTGGAGGAAACTTTTGGCATTTGGAGATGGCAAGACAGAAGCAACCCTGGAAATATTTGAATCTCCCAGAGAGCACAGCTGGGATACTTTTGTTTCCTGTGATGCTGCTGCAAGTGAGACTTGTGGCAATGCCAGTTTGCACACCATCAGTGCAATGGTTATTACCCTTTACAGCTCCTTGGGAAGTAATTTCTAGTCCTCCTCAATTAAGGATGAAGAGCATTGCAACTGCAGTACTCACAGCTTACTGTTTCCAGTTTGATTTCACGTAACAGCCCTAATACTAGAGCAGGATTCCAGTTTCGGTGAGCAACAGCCATGATCACAAAAATATAAAATAACATGGAATCCCCTTATAATCATTAATGGGAGACAACAGGTGGATTCATGAACTGGGTCGGAAGAGGAGCCAATGGAAATGGTTCACATAACGAAGGAGCACAGCAGCTGCCTCGCCGCTGTCAGGCATTTCAGAAGCATTTTTGTGCAGATAAGTTTTAAGTCAAACAATGCGACATTTTAGCCAGGTAGAGAGATAAGTGCAAAATCTGGAACCAGTGGGCATTAAGCATATTTCAGTTGCATTAAGGTCATTTTGCTCCTGGGATTTCAATGTTTCCTTACAAATAAGCAGCCCATCCTCCATCAACTTCTGTCAAGTTGCAAAATCCCTATTAAGGGACTCGGTTTTAAGGGACCTGAAGGGCAGGAGTTGGTAAGGGTGGTGAGCAGATTGAACTCCCTTACACATAAATAATTCTGGGAGGAATCTGTGGCAAAAGAGGGGGAAACCCAGCAATATCAGTGTGTTTGTTCTTCCCCTGCCAGAAACATCTGATATTAAATTTCTGAATCTGAAGCTTCAACACTCCAGTAAATGGGTCTCACTGGGGCTGTCTGTGTGTTTTCTCTCTGCATAAATGGCTGGTGACTTTTATTTTTCTTCCTCTTGCGGCCTGCTGTAGTGATTTTATTAAGTCCAGATTTTCCAGACAGTTCTTAAACCCTGGGTATAATGAGGAATTTAGAAATTAATTTTTGTTACGTAAGGTGAATTTTATAAATCATTCTGAACTACCAAGGCCTAGTGGCAACTAAATTTACTGAGCCATGATTTTCAGGAAGTATTTTTGTGTGTGTAACATCTTACATAGAGTAACTTGGAGCATATTGAATATATTTAGAAGAAAGGGTCTCAGAGTTGAGTAATTTCCTTTTCATCCTTCTTGAAGCTGAACTTTTGATAGTGAATAAAAGGGAAGCATCATTCACCTTTGATACGGACAATCTCTGAATATTTTGTAGTCAGGCTGAAGCATAATAAAGCTTGTAACATGTTAATCAGGAATGTAAAGTGTTTTGACTAAGTAGAAGGAAAAAAACAGCTGACATTTTGAGATAATTTGTTGTGTGTGGAAGGGATTTGTGTGAAGGCAAGGTTAAATACAGGGTTATATTAAGTTAAAGTTGCTGTGATATAAAAGCAAGTGAAATAAGGTTAAATTAAATTAATAGAGTGCCCATGTGTGTTGTGGAGTCACATACACCACGTACAGCTGCGTAAAGGTCAGTAGTCAGCTGGTGTGAAGGTTTAAGTAGCATTTAACTGGCTTTTGGGAGCTCTTTTAGCGAAAGTCATGCCGTGATACCTGTTCCTCACTCTGGTTCTGCTTCCCAGAGACAAGGAGTTAAGAAAATTGTTTGGTTTTAGAGGTGACTGATTTTAGGAATGAATGTGATTTGCCCGCGTTGTGTTAGTCTTTTGTGTGCAAACACTACTCCTCTACAACAGCTTTTTGAGTACAGATGTTTAGAAGGATGGATCTAACAGTTATAATGACTGTCACAAACCCAACAGACAGGCAACAAATAGTTTAGAAATACTTTCAAAATTTGTTTAAGCATAAAAACTTCAACCACAATGTTATTACTTTCACATTTTGTATTTTATAACAGCTTTAACGTGGGAGAAAAGTCCCAGCTGTTGGCAAAATCACGGCTCGTTGAACCATCCTCTTTGGGTTTGTTGAAACCATGATTTCACCCTCGCCCTTTGAAGGGAATTTGGAAAGTGGAGCTGGCGGACTAATCGGGGGGTCTGACCCGAGGCTGACCGCTGCTCATGGGTTCCTCTCTTTGTACAAATGAGAAATCATGGATGGCATCTCGGATTAAGAGATCCATTCACAGCAGTTGTATCCGTAGGTAGGATTTATGCTCTACCACAACCTTTCCCAATGCTCTGGGCTATCCCTTTTGTCTCTCCAGCCTCTAAGCAATTAAGGGGAGACAAACTCCTCTGTGCTGCCTCTCACTGCTCTGCCGGTGTCCCAGCCCAGGTGCCAGGGGACTTTCTGCCTGTGCAGGCAGATGGAGGCTGCTGCGGCGGAGCCGAACCGCCCGGGACCGCGCTCAGCCGCGGCCCTCGCTGCCGCTCCGGAGAAGAGCAGCTCGCGTTTCTCTGCCAGGTTTGCTGCCAGCTGCTAGCAGCACTGTGATAAATAGGGGGAATGAACTGGCGAGTTGCCTGAGTTTAGTTGACAGTGGCAGAGTGTTTTCCTTTCTTACCCACTGAGCGTGCAAGACAAAATGAGTCCTGGTATTCAAACCGGAGTACCTACTCGATGGCAATGCAGAGAGGGCTCCTGCCACCTGCAGCTGGCTGTTTTGAAAGGAAAGACATGTTGGCCCTTTCCATCCTCATCACTGGATCCTCTGCAGTGAGGACAGAGCTTGTATGACTTTGAGCTTGCCCTTACCAGCACACTCACCATTCATCTTAGAGAGTTTTCTCAGAGCACTTACTGATATAAAATTACAGGGTAATACAATTACCCTGCCTCCTCCCCCCAGCAATAAATGGCACCAAGAGGGGGTATACTCTAGAGAGCCGAAGACGAAGACGTTTTTCAGAAAGACGAAATCAAATTATTGGTGAGGAAAACAGAGGGAAAATTATGCTATCACGATTGCAATATAAGTCCAATACAACATTGGTAAGCTGTATGTTTGATTAGTAACACCAAATGCCCAAACATACCAGCATTGGTTTTTGGGGAATAGTTAGGAAGCGGGCGGTTTATTATGAGCGAGATGACTGGTTTCCAAAGGCTGCTGCTTATTATTCACGTTGGGCAAGGATATCTACTGGAACAACAAATGAGCATAATTAGGACTATTGCTCTGAATAGAATAATACTACTAGATCAGCAGATGGGAGAAGGGAGTCAGGTATGTCTATCCAAGGCACTGTAGGGAATTAATATCCTATTAATGAATGTAAACGAAGTAACACATTCTGAGGATCTCAAGTCCAATATTAAAGAGGATGCAGATGGGAAGTGATTTAGTTTATCCCTCATTGTGTTGTTAATTGTTGTTATTGTAGATAATTATAATGAACTCATCCTCACTGTGTCTAGGCAGACTACCCACTGGATTGTGGATAAACAGGAATGGTATACAAACAATTTTACATTGCCACAAAATGGTGCTAGGTACTTCAGTGTCTATGTTTTTTTGGCATTTACATGATCAAAAATGGCAATTTCCTGCCATGTAATTTGTTGCAGGGAACTTTACACCAGTGCAGCATGGAAATTGCTCATTACCAAGTGTGTCATTTCATTGTCACTGCCCAAGCTCCAGGATTTGGACTCATTTCAGACAGAGAAATGTAATTATACACACTTTATATTCATATTTCTGCTTTAAAAAGTGCTGCAGCCTCACTTCTAAGTCTGCTCTTCTTAGAGAGAGGATGATGTCCATATGGTCAAGAGTGTTCCGTGCCAGGACTCTGCAGCTGGGATCACATTTTTCGGAAGTGCTCGGTTGCTGCTTAGGTGCTGTGGGGACCAGAATTTAATCCCCTCTGACGCGTGTGGCTAGTTTTCCAAGGAGCTGTTGTTGCTGGACATTGGGAACTGTGGTAGTTGGCTGTTTGAGATCTGGAAGACATATGGTTATTTTAGTTATCGATGTAAGTTGCATCGTGGCTCTCAGTTAAGCCAGCATTCACTTGCAGGCTGGATTTAGGAGGAGTCTTTCTCCTGGTATGCAAGTGCAGTTTTTAGCCAAAATTCCTATGAGAGATGGGACTCATAGCGCCTTTGAACATATAGACGTGTTCCTTAAGCAAGCTGAAACTGCCAAATTTAGCCCAGCTTAAGGGATAAACATAGCTGTGTTAAGCAAATAATTGCTTTAAATTTAAATCCATTATTTTCTCCCTGTTTTTCCCATCTGGTTTTCAGGAAATGTAGGGGTTTCAAGCAGCTGAGCTGAAAAGAGCCACACGGTTGAAGGAGAGCAGCTAATGCATTTAGCGCAAGGAAACTACCTATTCACTCTCAAATTGTATAGGAAACGTGGATCTTCCCCAGTGGAACTTGTAACAGACAGATCAGGGATGTAATAAAAATGGGAAAATGCCAGAGAGGAAAAGTATGGGTGGCACGTGAAATGAGGAGCTTGGCCCAGAGGTAGCTTTTGTGCCTTGATACATCTGTCACATCAGAGCTGCAGATTTGCTGTCCATCCTCTTGGGTGTAAGTGCTCTGTTGAAAGCAGAAGAGGTGACAAAAAGTTAACAAAGGTAACAAAAGCCGTTAACCCCAGCGCTGCATTGGACTCCTGTCCTTGTGAAATACATCTGGGGGTAAAAGAGGAATTCTTCCTGCATGACGATAGCAGTAAGGTTGAGATAAAGGTTCCTCTAATGCAAGGGGCATTTGTGTTTTTCAAAATATGAAAAGCTGTTTCTGAGTGTCATGTTCCCACAGAAGGAACAAGCAGATATTTGAAAATAATGGAGAGGGATTGGGAGTCTTGCACTGCATCAGCATGAGCTTGGTTTTTGCCACTGACATTAATAGATCCTAAACCCTTCTTCACCAGGAGAATTAGCAAAGTATTATTTTGAAATGTGTAGTTTGTATTTAATAAAGAGAAGCACAGGGAGGACAGGACACAGGGAGACAGACCCTTTCCTTCACAGAATGCGTGTATTCCCTGCATTTTGCATGCCAAAGCATTTAGTTAATACCTCTGTATTGCCTGTCCTGTTCATGTGACATCCAGGGACTTGACAATTTATTGTCTGAAAACAGGTGTTTCAGCATAAACATTCAAATGAGCTTGGGAAAATCTGCCAGAAGGTAAAAAAACACCTTTTAATTAGTTGAGGAATCAAAAGCATGTGGCTTACTTGTGACGTGGGTTTGAAAACCAGCTGAGATGATATGAAAGAGAAGTACATCAAACATTAAATGCCATCTTATGCTGAAAAGCTGCTATGCCAACCTTGAGATATTAAATACTCCAATTTCAAAAATTTGTCAACCAATATAATTTCTGTTCTAAGTGTATTTAAATATCTTCAGAGACTTGGAATAGGGTGTTAGTTCTACGCTGAATAGCACTGATGTTTCTGCACACGTGCATGCCACAGAGATGCTCAGTAATGGTACTTGTCAGTAAGAAGGTGACATTGTGGGAAAGGAATGGAGGAGATGGAGGTGTTCTTATGGCAACTTCTTAGATGCATATTAAAAAAGAAGATTGTATGCTGTTCAGGGTGAGAACTTTAAATAAGTGAAGTAATCCGCTAATTTCAGTGTAGAGAGAGTTCACATGTACAGGAAACTTATTTTAAATTTCAAATAGGAAAAAAATCAATATAAGTAATAAAAAAAGTCGAGAGTGGACTGATTCTGAAATTTCTTATGCTAGGGAATCTAAAACCTTGGCTAAAGAGTCAGGAAATATATTCAGTCTCAGTCCTTAGCTTTCTCCTAAAATTATGTGAATGGATTCCTGGCTTTATTTCCCCAAATAATCCATTCATTAATTTTAGATTAAAAAAGAAAAAAAAAACACTTTAAAGAATTTTGGGTTTTTTAAAAAAATGTTTCAAGGGGATATCAAAGTGAAGTATTTTGCATTTTCCAATGTTTTTATTGATAAGAGCTTGCAAAATTTATTCCTTGGTTTTGATCCCACAGAAGCTGTGTTTATCACAAAAATGAACAATTTCCCATAAGCAATTATAAGTAGAGTTAGTAGATATGTAACAGCTAGAGTGCAAAAGAATAGAAACAAAACAGGGAGGTGCAAACACATCCTTTCTGCTGCTTTTGACAGTTCCTACTCTAAAGCTCTTGGAACATTATTGTTGAAGGTTACACATACACCTGGACCTGTGTAAAAGCACAGTAACAGATTTTAAGGGATTTTCTAACTCCACCACAGAAATCATTAATACTGTCTTGGTTAGCTTCTTTAAGGATTTGATATATCTACCAGTCAACAGGTATAAGATGAAATCCAAAGTCAGTGGTTTGATTGATTTCTTACTGCTCTATCCCCTTGTTGAAGGGATACACTGTCTCAGAAATCAGCTCCTGCGGTGCATATGAAGAGATGAATTGCAGCTAGAAAGCTTAACCTATTGAGGAGAAAAAGGAGGCACCAACAAAAATTTCTTATGGTAAATCAGTCAATGCAACTGCCATTGAAATCCTTGTGATGATGCAAGGGATGTTGTTTTCATCGCTTATTGGATTTTTGGTCCTCAGTCAAAGCATACTGTTGTTTTCTGGTCGTCTTTGGCCAAAAATAATGTCAACACAAACAACACTGTCTGCTTTGTCCTTGGGCTCTTTCATTGGACACATCTCTTGGTGTCTCCTGACACTGGCTCACAGGATTGAAAATCACCCTTTGCCTGGAGGCACTGCCCCGCTGCTCCACCGTGCTGCAGCCTGGCACTCTTTGGAGAGCAAACAGTTGCCATGTCTGTCTTGGCTCCGTTTAGAAAGGTCCAAATTGCCTGGAAAGCAACAGAGACACGCTTTTGAAATGTCAAACTCTTGTATTTGAACAGATTGCTTATTATATTATGCTCACTGGAGGTGAAGAAGTCAAGGTCTGGATCATTTTAAAAATGAACCAGCGGCATTTGTGGCTACCTCCAGACATGTTTAGCAACACGCACCTGAGTAGTGAAATGTTTTAAATGGGCACTTGGCGCTATTTTCAGAGACGTGCCCGCTGAATATGACACAGTACACCCAAGGCTCCAAAAAATCACTGATGTGCTACCACTTAAGAAGCAAGAGGACATAAACTAACTTGACGTTGTGCTTTCTGGAAAATTAACTGTACAGCCTTGGCATAGTCTGTGCATGTAGGCACCTAGTCTGGAAACAATAGGAATGCGCTCAGTGTACTCACATGTGTCAGCAGCCATGTGCAGAGGCGACAGAGCTCTTTGGAAGGGGTGTTCAGTGCACTTCAGATGATAACGTGGTTACATGAGCAGGATCAGTGCAGGGCCCTTTCTTAGTGTCTCTTCTCATCGCCTTCCCTCCCACAGGCCTTGTGCTTTTTTTCATTCCTAAACATATGGCCAGTTACAGACAGTGTAAATACTTAGAATGAAATCTGTCCAACAGCTTCTAAACTGGCTTGTGCATATTTCATGTGAAATCTAATTGGTAAATATTTATAAGCACCTTGAACATTTGATATGATGGTTTATTTAAAAATTTTGTTTCAAATCTAGCATGTAATATTTCTGCCCCCCTCCTTTCTCTCACCTTTGTTTTTTTTCTACAAGCATTCTTATTTGGGGGAGTTTTCTGTTCATTTTTATAGAATTACTTCTCCATTTTATTTATTTTCTGCTGCTTCTCCTCAAAATGATAATCTAAGCAATGCAGTATTTCTCTCCATGATATATGTGTATGTGTGGTGTAGATTAAGTATAAAGAGCCAAGAGCTTCAAGGAACATAAAAAGAGGCTCTGTGCAGCGTGCCTACAGCTTTCATTTGTGCAGCAAATTTCATGCTACCCTGAAATGGCAGATTTACTGCCAAATACACAGCTCCTGCATTGCTCACGGACAGGAGGTTGGATTCAGCAGACGTGTGCCATGCATAATATCTGTTAATGCACTGAGAGTACGCAGAGGCTTTCTGGTGCTGTGATAGCCCCAGTCACAGATGCTGGACGTTCATGTCCATTAGTTCCAGAAGTCGTGGATTTGTGTGGAAACCCTCAAATTCCAGTGGAGCAGATTTATAAGACAGACAATATACCACGGACAGAGCCCTTGAGAAAAGGTGGCTTTAATATACAGCCATCGACCTGTGTCTGCTCCCCTTTTCCTCCTTTTATCTGGCAAAAAAAAAAAAGTGTATTGATAAGCAACATTAGGTTGCTTTTTTTTTTTTAGAAAAAGGTTTGTAGATTAAATCATTCTGAGCCAGATACGTGGTTATATATTCAAAGGGAAACTCATCTGTGATACTAGCTTTTCTGATCAGAAGACTGACCCTGAGAAGCTTTAGTATCGGCTAACAGAACAATTAATTGTGTACAGGATAGCAGTAAAAACTGTGAAACTTGGAATTATCTCTGCTTAGAACATCTATTGATGGGTTGTGGTTCCCATCCTGCTCTTTACGGATGTTATTTAGAAGCAATTATTCAAGTGAACTTAATTAAATATCCTAAATGGTGACATAAGGAGTAATTTTCATGAGTAGTGCACTTGTACAGGTTGTTCTGTATTTGTGTGTCATGCACCATCCCGAGGGTCTGTGGCCCCATTTCCAGCAACTACAGTGCAGTGAATAACCTACAACGACTACAACCAAAAAACCTGCAAGATGATTGACAAACTCATCCCACTTCGAAATTCCTGAAGCTGAAATATTGCTTCAGTGCACGGAAACACATGCTTGCAAGTATTTTATTGGCATCAGTGGGCCTTAAACATAAACCCAAGTGTGCTCCTGAATCTGGGACTGGGAAGGCAGAAGGCTCAGAAGCAATTTTGAGGGAGCTGGAGGATGTTTGTAGTTGCATATAAAGCGGTTTGATCCTCTTAGTTTCTGAACCATTGGCCCCACTTCAGTTTCTGCTGAAAGCTCCTCTGCACTGAGGGGTCCAGCAAATCTCAGACGTGCTCACTGTCTGTGGCAGCATCGAGGCCAGACTTCTCCGTGTGCCACCCGAAATGGACCTGCAGTGCTGGCATTTCAGAGGTGGGCTCCCATGGATGAAGAAGATCCTTTTCAATCCCTGTCTGTGATTGCTTTTGAAACAGTTATTTTTTTCATTAACCAGCCAAGATAGGTTGCTGGTCTTACTTTTTCTCATTTTATTTAACTTTTTACTCGGACTGCATCCCTCTGACCTGAAACAGCTCTTTTCTGAAGAAATCTGGGTGGTTTTGAACAGATGTGGAGACATGACAGAATTCATTTAGAACATAATCAACAGATAATAATAGGGTAATCACAGAAATTGCAGTGAATGACAAGTACCATCAGCCTTTTCAAAACAGCAAAATTAGACATTTTTAACTCCACATGCACAACAGTGTTAGAAGAAGCAGGAAATGACTAATTTGGAATCCTTTTATTATGTTCTAGTTTTTAAAAAATGACACTGTAACATTCTTAAGCATTATCCTGATCCTTCTCTGCTCACTGTCTCTATAGGGAATAAAATACTGTTCCATGTGTTGTTTGAAGCAGACTGGCTTTCTTGTGTACTTAGTTGTATCCTTCATCTTCCTCCCTGAGGCTTGAGAGCGCTCAGCTTGCCAGGATGAGGCCCCAGCATCCCTCAGATATGATTTGCGGTTTTCATTACTGTAACGATCCATCAGTTTTATGAAACTCATACTCCTCAGACTGCTATAACGTGGTAGCTAACCGGAGTACTCGAAAAGCTTTGGGTTATTGTCATTGACTGTGTCTGGTTTTGCAACGCTGAGAGAGGACTGAGTTGGATTTTGTCTCTCCAGCCATGAGTTTCTTGTTGCGGAGGGAGGGAGGACCCCCACTTGCACCTCCTGGCCAGGCTTGCAACCAGAATGGTTCCCCCCAGAAACGTATTTAGACTGGGAGGGCCATGAAGTGCCTGGTTAGGGGGTCGAACACAGCTGGCAGAGGCAGTGGTAGGGTGGGGACCGGCCCTTTGCACCCCAAGACACAGTGGCTGTCTGGCCCTCTGTCTCCTGGCAGAGTCACCAGGAGTCCTCAGGGCTCTCATCTTCAAAAACCTTGGTGTGACAAAAAATAACTGGAAATGCGTTCTGGTTCTCCTTCACCTCTTCCTCCTGACTCTTCCAGCCCTTGCCCTGGGGCTGCAGCCTTCCGTCCTACGCAAAAGCCCCAGCGCTACCACAGCACTCCTTTGTGCAGGGTATGCAGGATCTCAGATGCTTCCAAATGTGTGAAGCAGGCAGTTTATACAGCACTGGCACATACACCAATATAGCTTGCATGCCGCTTGTAAATCTTCTTGGCTTCCTTGAGTTTTTTACTGTGCGTCATGACTTGCAATTCAGTATTTTATATGCAGGTAGGTTATTTCTGCGTGCGTCATCAAAGCTACACTATGCAAGCCAGGGTCAGGAGAAGCGTGGCTGTCAGTCTCCTGCTAATCTCAGTTTTTAGTAAAGATACCTTCAACAGCCTGTGCTTGCAAAGAGAAAGACACTGACATTAGGAGAGTCACTGAGTGGCTGTGTTCTCACCGTCAGACTGAACAGGATTTTCTATGCTGACTGTGAGCATTAAGGAAGCCAGAGCAAAGGTGACAAATGCTTTTGTAAAAGGGATCATCAGAAGACACAGCAGGTTCAGTGATCATTGAGGCTTGTCTTAACACGAGCAATATCTCCTGAGAGCAGTGAGCTGCTCTCCTGCGTGGCTGCAGTTTGGCTGGAAGGCATTTCTTTTTTGTTTTGTTGTTTTTTTTTTTTTAAATTTTATTTTATTCTTTATACAGCCTGTATCTTGGGTAGATTGTGTTGCTGCTACTTAAAAATTGGAGTAAATAATTTTGAACAGAAAGATCATTCATAGTCTCTGCAAATGTACAGAACCAGTAAAAACATTAGGCTTGGAGATGTGAATAAAGTTGGGTCTTGATGGAGTTTGCCAGCTGGGAGCCTGCCATTTACAGTTGCTTTAGAAGCACTTTCCTAGTTGCGAACTAAACTGCTTTCCTTAAAGAAAGCAGAAGAGGAAAAATAATCTGTTCAAGTACATACTAGTTGTTCAGATGATGTGGAAATGGTGATGAGAATTGCCTAAAATGTGCTGGCTAAGAGACAAGCTTTTGAACTTTGCAAACAGTACATACAGAATGGTATGAAACCTTAGCAGAGTTCTCACCCTTGTTTTTTTTAAACCTGCTGGGCTAATTATGAGTCTTCATTACCTGTGGCAGCTAGGCATTTTATTCCCAGCCTGCATCTATTTTCAGATCTATCTATATTTGCTGTCCTTCACAATTCCTGCAGTTATTTCCAGGCTGATATTTTTGTTTGGGCATCTATTCTCTCAGTGAACAGACAAGCTTTCTATTTATTGAAATTCATCTTGGTATGGTGAAGATTAAAGCAGGGAATTGATTAGAGAGGAGCGCTCTGAATCCATAAAGTACAATCTGTCTTCCATTTGCATTTCAGACCTTACTTCACCCCATATTTGATAACATTCACTCTACAAACCCTATCTCCACAAAATACTTAGGTACTAGATTTAGATGCAAATGTACAATCATTTTCTGCCTGAACCTTGAGGACATCTTAAATCTTAGTGCACTGAATTGGCGCGTTTATAGAAGTCTTGGTGCCCCAGTTTCTGCAATGGGGCATGCACCTGCTCTACCGGAGATAAACACCTGCTTGTTGTTATATTATGTCTCCTTTTAATGACGATTTGAAGTTCTTGCTGATCTCCATTTATGAACACCCCAATTAGAACATGCGGTCTGATTATAACACTCAAGGTGGAAAAGGGAAACCCAGATTTCAACCTTTTTGATAGCTAAGAAGATGTAAACATAAAAGCTCCACTTTGCAGAAGGTCTCACCACTAAAATACAGGCTGTTCCCCAGCTCTCCTCCTCAGCCCCTTCTCCTAAACAGAGAGAGGGGGCCTTCACCTACCAGACATGGCATCTCCCCGTTTCTGCAAGAAGGCTCTAATCCCAGTCCTGATGGGCTTTCTGGTTCCCTGCGATGGTTGAATATTTCTGTGCTGAGTGAAACAGCTCTTCATAGCCTTCAGCATACAGGACAGCACAGTAAGCAAAGTTGGGACACACACACACACGCACTAGAAACAACCCCAAACCTATGACAAAGTCCTTAAGCCAACTTACTTAAAAAATATTCATCATCAAGAGCATCTCCGTTCTGAAGGGGAAGAACTGTCCAAAGAAATATAGTCACCTCTAATAACACCGTATTTTAGACAGTGCCATTCTACCTAATTAATGAATGTTTGCACAGTGCTTTGAGATCTTTGCCTAATAAGGAAGGCTAATATCTTGCTATGTGTAAATGTTAGAATTAACAATTTAGAAAATATAGGAGTACAAAGCCAGGTTACTCTTATCATTTCATCAAAGGCAGGTTTAACTATCTTCTTTTTTTGGCTGCTTGCTTAATTAGATAAGCTCCTGAATTTAATTAACTCATCAAACCTAATTTGAAAAGATCTCTCAAGTCAGTAAGAGCTTGTCTTATGCTTGTTATTTCTATTTCTTGCATCGAGTCTTTAATATCACCATTTTGTTAGGATATTAATGGTAGCCTTAATTGTGTTCTAATTTACTGCATTTACTCGGATGGTGGCATTTTCCTCGTTTTTTTAAGTGTCAGCGTGTGAAAATCAATCACAATTTAATTTAAGGCAGTGAAATTGCTCTTCTAGCCCTCTATCAAGTCAGCTGCATACTATCTCTTTTCCAACAAGTGTAATTTGGGTTTGCAAGGTGAAATTATTTCACAGGAAATCGCGTTGAGTTTCTGAAGTCTTGTTTCCTGGAGAAGGGTTATGACAAAAATTATCCTCTGGATACTCTTTTTCTACCAAATTGGTAGGTAATAAATTTGAAACTGAAATTTGTATTACAACTATACAATTCATTTGAACACATCTGTGTGTGATGTTACAGCTTGTCATACCAGACTGAAACTCCTTGAAAGTTACTAAAGAAAGAATTACTAGTGAAGAATCTAAATTGTAAAATTGGCTTTAAATTCTAACCGGTTAGCAGCACCTTTGTTTGGCCACCTTTTTCACATTCCTAGAAGATATGCCACACAGGGAGGAGGTGAAGCGATTGCTTAAAATCAGAATTTCCCTATAAATTATTTACTTGTTGTTCTGTAAAGCATGTTCTATTGTAATGTAAACTATGTTGTTGATTAAACACTGCTAATTAATTCTGGAGTAGTTAATGTATATTTGTGAAAAGCTAGCTATGTCCTGGGAGAAATCAAGTGATTTCTCACTACTCCAGCCTGTAGTTTTGCAGAAGTAACCTTGCTCACAATTGTGCTCTCTTGCTTTTTTTGTTTGTTTGTTTGAGGTGTGCTTTCAAGTGCAAAGTTAAATAACCCTTGTTTCTCTGTTTTCCCTTAGAACGACTATAGGAAGCTATCTATGCAATGCAAGGACTTTGTTGTGGGGGTGCTGGACCTCTGCAGAGACACTGAAGAGGTAGAGGCGATTCTCAACGGAGATGTGAACATCCATCTGTGCCCTGAGCACCACCGGCCAAGTCTGAGCAGGATTAAACTTGCTATTAAATACGAGGTCAAAAAGGTAAGCTATTTCTTGGGGTCACTGGTGGATACATCTTCACATCTAAGTTATGGTTCCTCGATGTCACCTGGAAAATAATAAATGAAAGATAGATTTCAGTGGGACAGGGAATTGTAGTGTTTTATGGCATGATTTGCATTTTCTCACACACTTTAGTGTGGAGAAGGATACTTGCAAGGGACGCATTACAGCAGGTATGGCATCTATTTTCAAGTGATAGACATGAATGTATAGATGGCAAAAGGGGCTGCCCATAGTGCACAGTGTTTCTTATGCAGGTCATGACTATGAATCTGTGAAGACTTCAGCAGAAACCAAAAGTTGCTACCATACCAAACTGAGGGTCTTCCTTCCTTCACTGGGATTTACAAGAAGCTAGGGGATAAACCTAGCAGATGCTGTGGAATCTTTGGCAACAAATTATAAAAGCAAAGAACTTAATCCAGCTCCTCACCATTCCCCAACCATCTGTCTTTCCTTCAAACTAGATCTTCTGCTTAGGCTGAGGAAATAGCTGGACCCTGCAGCCTGATTGAAGTCAGCAGACCAAGTCTCCGGTCTCACCTGTCTGCTCTCAAATGCTCCCTGACCACTCAGCTCTGATTCACATCTCATTTTAGTCTCCAAAGCCACTTGCAACCACCAAAAATGTTACCTTTTCTGCAATGTTACAGAAAGAACATATACAAAAAGTAGCAATTTTATCATAGCTGAGACCCTTTACTGCAGTATGATGGAAAGTGGAATTTAAATTTTTAAAAAAGAACTTTTATAATTTTTATTCAGAATTAGATCAAAACCTCAAAAATAAATTTCTGATTAACTTGGAATTTTGATTTTTTTGAAAGCATATTAAAGTAGATAAACATTGATAAAAAGTGATAGATTCCCAGCTTCCACTCTCCTAAAGCTTCAGATCCATATTCTAAGAGTTCAGATTTCCACCAAATCTTCAAAACAGAAGGCAAATGTATATTTTAAGGAAAAGCATGAAGACTGAATGACTTGTAGAAGTATTTTAAACAAACATTCAGCTTTACAGAAGTATGTTCGGTGAATGGAAAATTTGATTCTGGCAAATCCTAGGCCTGGGTGGTCCCAATTAATTGCTCCTACAATATGCATTGATGGAAACTGGGCTCCTGCTACGGGACTTGGGGAGCATTCCAAATTTTCAAGCTAACATCTGCGCTCTCTTTCCCCTCCCAAACCCACCACCTGCTTCAGTTTGCCTCTTGACTGTGTTACTGTGCTGGCCAGAGAAGGTCTTTTCCTGTTATGAAAGCCATTAATTAAAGACAATCTTAAAACTCTTATTTGAAATGAATTGCTTTCACTAGGAGCGCGTGGTACGGAGCCAAATATTTCCTCCTAGGATGTTGTGTCTCTGCATTGTTCCATCACCAAAACTGAGCGTAACATCTCAGTTCACTCTTGGTTAGATGACTTCCAACAAGCTGGGTCAAGTTTAGTTATTGAAGCTGTTGCTTTGGTAACAGCAGGCCAAACTTGCTCTGGTGCTCTTTCAGAGAATGAACTCATCTAAAAGACACTGATAGCACTTCATCAAGGAATAGTCCCAGGTGACCTATGGTCTGAGAATTATCATGAGGTTGGTCAAAACCTCAAGCTTTTTCCGTGTATGAAGTCTTCTGCACTATTTTGCTTGTTTATTCTTATAAATATTTGTGTCATCCTTTAGATACCAAGACCATCAGCCGGAGCTAAATTGCTGTTAGTTATTGTGCTGCTTTGAGCACATTCATCCTAGCTTAGTTGGTTTTGGAGGAACATTTCCTCCATTTCTTACATTGTATATATGTGCATCTTTTCATAATGCATGAACTCTGACCTAAAGCATCTGTGATAGGTCATATACAGTTGATCTTTTTATGGATAAATATCTTCCTATGCCCAGGAAAGTTGAGCATCCTTTCTGGCTCACAGCAACTTGTTGCTCACTTATAACAACTGTTAAACTAATTACAGAACATAAACATGAGCATTCGTCAACATCATGTTGACTCTCAGGTTAGCACTTTTCAGAATATTCTTTTCGGCAGGCAGTATATGTCTACGTGTAAGGTGAGCATTTAACTGCAAACTTGAAAGTAAGATAGTTCCGTTTGTGGGAAGCAGAGACACATTCAGATAGATGGCTTTGGTTATTGGCAGTGACTTATAAAAATAGACTGATATTTATCACACTTGCTGAACAGAGAGATTGTGTTATGGTAACACAGTAATGATTTCCTTAAGAGGCCATACATTTCAGGTACAAGTTTTTTATCCAGCTGAGATATTTAGGCTTATGTATAAAACCCTGTGCTTTGAAATCTATTTTCATTTTAAGAAAATCCTTTAATAGAGAGGGGTGAGATGGAGGGTGAATTATTATACATATTTAATAAATCAATTCTTGGACAGGTTCTGTAAATTTCAAGTCACTTTTTCAAAGCTAATTCAATGACTCATAGGCGTAAGCGAGATCTCATATGGCCCTCCAAGTGTGAAGGCAGACCGCGGCAGGGCGGTGTGGGAAGTGACTTCCCACCCACAGCGCCCAAACCCCGAGCCCCGTCACTTGGTCTGGCAGAGCTCCTGCCCAGGGCAAGGCCGGGTGCTGAGACGTGGGTGGCTGTAACTCACCCAGAAACAGTCCCAGGGATGTGGAGACCTTTCCAGTTTTTTAGCTGCACACTGGGACTGGAATGACACAGAAATAGTTGTTGTTGTGTTTGCCATTTTTTTTTGTCCTGGAAGTTTAGTTGGCAGGGTAGGACTAATGAAGGGACTACAGCTGTGCCTGCCAGCCCTGCTCCCCGCCTCTACCATTAGCATCAACATTCAGATGGTCAGTTCTGCATTCTCCAGCTCAGCAAGCTCTAGATGAGCCAGAGAAATAAAGACGTTCTTACTTAAATGAGTATAGAGCTCCTGAAGTATTTTATATTCGTTCTTTCCCATGAACAGCAAGAAGAATCTTTAGGGACTTCAGAATGGTCTGAGAAAATAAAATAAAAGAGGTGTTAGTTGTTATGGTTTTTTTTTCATTAAGTTAGTATCCAGATTAAGTATTTGCATTTGCATCTGAAATTTTAAGAAATATTTGATGTTTAAAAAAATCTATTTCTACCATTAGCTTCTTAATTCACATTTCCACATTAGTACTCCAAGTGCCTACAGCAGGCTTTCTTTGATGAAAATTTGCAGAGAACAATTTATATTGAAAATTATTATTTAATACCCATGATTTTACTTTTAAAGCTGCTCTTGCAGTCTGCATTTTATCACACTTTTATTTCCAGAGTCTGGGAAGGATGTCAAGGGCTCCCATCCTCAGGAAGGAGAGCAGTTGCATCTGTAGAGCTTCATCAGGCCTTTGCACAAACTTTAAAATCTTCCTTGTTCTTTTAAATTTCTCTGTTACTTCATTGTCCTCATACAGTGCAGTATCTAAGAATGGTATTTTTCTTTAATAGTAGCAGCTGGTCTACCAGCTTCTCCCACCCCCTGCCCAGCTCACAGTCCTCATGGAATTGTCCTCCCCCATAAAGGTCAATGGCCACAGAGGGCAGGAGGAGGCAGAGATAGCAGAATTTTGAAACTGAGAGCCATCACATTGCATTTTATGGATTTAAATCGACTCTGCCATCTTTTCTCTTTTTCTTCCTATGTGCCCATCTGAAGATTTTAAGGATGCAATTGATGCTACATAGACAGTTTAAATTTTAAGTCCTAATTTTCGCTCCAAAACAGTATCTTCTTGACTTGAATTCAGCAATTGTGTTCCCCAATAAGTCACACTTGGTTGGAGGTAGAGGCTGCACCTCCCTTGCGTGTACAGTGCACGTCATGCCTGCCCAGCAGGGAGCTCAGCCATCAACCCTCTGGTAGCCCAAACCACTGTGCTCCTCGTGCCTCTATTTTTGATGGGCAAATCCCTGCTTGAAAATCCCCAAGTCCGGGGGCAACCTGCCTTTGAGCTGAATGTTTACAGACCTGTTCATTGATCATGTTCTATCAGTGCAGGAAAGACTTGTAGGCACATCAGGGCTAAAATGGGGACTGAAGCCTTCTTACCCCCTCCACTCGGTAAAGCTGCAGCTGGTACCTACAACAGGTTTTTGTCCAGGCCCTGAATGATCTTCCTTTGCACTTTTTCCTTTGTGCTTCACATTAGAGTTCCCTGTTACCTTGCCCCTTTGCTACTCCAAAAAAGCAGTTCTCCGTTCAACTGAAAGGACACGGGTTTATTGATCATTATCTTTTTTCCTAATTTACAAATTTTGAGATGAATCTTGGAAAGTCATTCAAGAAAGCATCAAAAGTTCCAGACTTCACTTGTCTGTCTCTTTTTTTTCCTTTTTTTCTGCAAAGCATGCTACTAGCACATATGAGATGCTGGCAAGAAAGCAAGTTTAAGGCTCTAACGTAATTGAAGGACTTTAAATAGAAGGTCATTGAAGAATTGAGAAACTCTCCTTGTACATATTTCGCAGCAAGGAGAAAGCTAAAATTACAGTAGTTTACAAAGTGGTCTTTAAAAACGCTGTATTACTCTAATTCTCTACCCTTCCTGAAAGAACTAAAGAATCATTCTGTACCTCAGGCTTCTTGGAAAACTGCACTCAAATGTCCTCCGTTCTCCCTTCAAATTAACTGTTTTAATGATTCATGAGTCCTCAAAAATTATTACAATAGGAACGGTTTGTCAAGAGCAAAACAAACACTTTGCAAACATTTGAGCATTTACTGTTTCCTAGATTCTTTCCAAGAAATGGACTTTTAGCCCATGTTATGGGGTTGTTGCAAATTTACTGTTGTCTCCCCTGATATTATTTAGCTATGCTTCTCACTTGCTTACTCCAGGAACGGATTTCTTTCTCCACCAGTTGTGCCGGGCCTCCGACAAAGGGAGGAGAAAGGTTGGGTGCAGGAAGAGCAACAGAGCACCCTGCTGACGCTGTAGCAAGGCTGTTCAGGTGGTTTCTTTGGATATTGTAGGAGAGGGCTGGGGAAGGGCCACACTGTGAGGGCAAACACCATGACGGAGTCCAGCATCTGCCCATGGAAATGGCAAAATTAAAAGCAGCATTAGGGTGAAACAGGAATTATTTAGGTTGGGTGTTTCTGGTAGATTATAGCCAAAAGTGGCTTGAGTTGCTAAATTGGAGTTCTGGTCCAAAGGAAAAAAAATAAAACTGATCTTGAGCTTCTTGAGCCAAGGATACTCTCGGCTGTTCTTCATGCAGGCTTACAACATCTAAGTGAGAGTTTACTTCATGTTCTTGACTGAAAATTGCAGAATAATGTTTTTTCTTTTCTTGAAACAATTAAACAATTTTGTTTTCAATCAGATACTGGAAATATAAGGGTAGCACAGGTCTTTCCTGTGTGTCAACTCATTTCTAATTAAGCCAGGGTGTGATTTCTACCTGTGGGAGGCATAGGTACAGAGGCTGGGACAACTCTGTCTTGGACTTTTCCCTTGGACAGCCAATTGTGAGAAAATGCAGGTTTTGATGTATCACAACAAAACCATTTTACTGGTGTATATCAGCTTTGCAGAGCACTTCATATTTTTTGTTCTCATTTTCGTCTGTACTGCTATGCTTCTTTCTTGTCATCCTTTAATTTTGGCAGGGGGCTTATATGTCGACATTTACCTTTAGGTCTAAAGCTGTTGCTTCTCTGTAGGAGATGACATTCATTCTCCTTTTTTCCCCAATGTCAGAATTATCATTACTGTATTCTTTTAATTGCAAATGTTGAATGCCCACCTCTGTTTTCTCAGCAGCTCAGTTCATAGCCATCACAAAGCCAGAGCACCTTTCTCTTTCACGAGTTTTAATTTAATTAACAGTAAGACACACAAATTGGATTTGAAAAAAAATAAATGAGAATTAAACAGAACACCAGATGGCTGTGTAAATCCTATTTAATAGAGAGCTGGAACAGGAACTTTTCTCATAACTGTATTATTAATAATTAACATATGGAGGATGCTCTGAACAGAATACTCATGGCTGCATTAGATTATAATTTTTCACTGCATTGTGGTCAACGCAACTTTGAGGTCACGCATTGAGATCACGTGACTCAGATACTCAAGGGCATGAGAAGTCCTAGCTCTCGTCAACGGCTGCAACAACCTGTGCTCCCCTTCACGTGCTCAGAGGAGGCGGTTTTACCCTGCACAATATCTTGTGCACGAAATGCCTTCCAGGGGCCTTCTCATTATTCAATGGAGCCCCACTTGCAGCATTTCCACCCCCCACGAGAGCTAGAGAAGTCCCTGAATGGGCAAAAGAACCAGCCCTGCTCGAGACAGCTCTGCCCCTCAAAATGTGCAGTAACGGACACTGCCCCAAACTGGGGCAGAGCTCAGCTAGCACATCCTTAGGAAGGTTAGCTGGAAAAACTTGGTGTTTGCAAGAGAAGCAAAGAAAATAAACTGGAGGGCAGAGGGCAGGAGAAGCCCAGGGTCAATGAGAAGTTCTGAAATTCCTTCCTTTGGAGAGCGAGGAGTATATCTGTGCCACATGCCGTGGTGGGTAGCGAGCTCTGTGTGCTCTCAGTTTGCAGTTATCCTGCAAATCCCTGCAATGCCATGCCCTGGGGAGGGACCGCTGCAGGGGAAAGGCGGAGAGGGCATGGGGGCACACCACCCACTGCCTCGCACACAGCCTGTGCATTAGCCTTAACACGAATGGAAAACTACATTTCAACAACCCAAATGAAATGTTTCAGCTCCACGGCTTTCAGAGCCGTGTAGGTCATGGAAAATCTCTCTTGCGGCTCTTTGTCCTTTTTTGGAAGGAAATTAAGTTTAGGAATTTCCCATGGGATGAACATTGATCT
The DNA here is from genome assembly GCF_000690835.1 of Fulmarus glacialis. NCBI lineage: Eukaryota > Metazoa > Chordata > Aves > Procellariiformes > Procellariidae > Fulmarus > Fulmarus glacialis. The sequence goes on along the minus strand of NW_009206365.1, from coordinate 124,047 downwards.
TCCTGTACCCCAATGGTTGTACCATGCACAGCTATGGCTTGAGGCAGGACAGGGTTATGTTTTACCATCAAAATGTGAAGCCTCAAGGAGGAGAACTCCTCAAGAAAAAAGGCTTTCAGGAAGTTGGCTTTTTACTTTTTTTTTCTGTAATCCCTGGTTAATTTTTTTCCCACTCTTTAGTTTCAGGAATATTTAACTGAGGTCTTGTGGCATCATTGATGGCTTGGACTGTGGTGGTGGGAAGAAAAGTGTCTCTCGTTTCCATCACTGGAGAACGAGTCGATACTGTACAAATGTAATTTAATATCTATGTGAACAGTAGAATCACTGTGGTCATTCTGGGCTCTTAAGCTTATCCATGCAATTTTTCTTTTTACATTTTTAATTGCATATTATAGACATTTTGTCAGAGATTGGAAAGGGAAGGAGTTACTTCCCTTCCTCACAGAACGTATTTCTATATCTCTGAGTATTTCATTAGCAAGGTTCCTTCCTCCCACTAAAATCTGTGGTTCTGATTATTTCCTTTTGCCCAGATGTTTTAATTTCTTTTCTTTTCCAAGATGAATCTCATTTTGTTATTTCCTGCCCATACATCCATCCTCTCAAGGCTTGAATGAATCATTTCTCCATCCTGAGTGGTGTTTGCAATATTCCTGATTTACTGTAATATGCAGAGTTAATTATTTTCATTTGCAAAAGTGCCATAGGGTCTTAGATGTCCATCAAGACGTTGACAAGAGAGCACAGGAACACATCAAACTCATTGCATGGATGTCCATCACAGATGGAAGGACTTAAAATTACCTTTATTAATAATAAAATTCTCTTAGAAAAGAGCAATTAATATGGTCTGCTATAAACCTGACCTTAGTTGCCCCCAATTTTGGCTTCATCTATCTCCCCGCAGGCAGTAGATCTGCTAATGTGCATTTTGGATGTAAAGTCAGATGGGGATGAGCACAACCCCTCAAAAAAAAAAAAAAGATTCAGTATTTCAAGTTACTGAGGGAATTTTCCTAAGTGGTGTTCAAATTCAGATGTCTGCATAGATACAGACCCGGGGTGTGGCTCTCCTATGTGAGATTCTTGTCACACACCTGTAGATGTCTACATTTGAGTACATTTGAGTACATTTGAGTTTTTGGGACTCTATACCTCATGGTGAGAGGAGTCTCATCCTATGAGTGAGTTTTCCTCTCCATCAGCTCTGCTGGGAGTGAAGCCGTCTACACTGGAGGCATCTGAGTTTGAGCACCAGCCCAGCCTTTCCTCACCATGTAGCCAAGGGAAAATAGTTCACTGACTCTCCTGGGGCAGGAAGAGGCTATAGCATTTTAAATTACTCCTTCTGTGCCCACTGTGGTGGGTTTTTTTAGACACCAAAGGGAGCTTGTTGTTTGGTAGCTTTTTATTGTGGCATGTTTTCAGATGAATAATTAAATAATAAGGATTTCCAAGTGGTTTTGATTCTGCACAGATATGAAAACCCTGGAATGTTAGAGGCTGGGACTTCCAATTCATTTGCTTGTTTTTGGATAAATAATTCAGTGATAAGATTTATTCATACATGTAAAAAGAGGAGAAACCAGACATTAGCAATATATCTTTTCAGAAAACATGCAGCCTACTAGAATATGAAACTGAAGTTTTCTCAAGAGCCAACCACCTTATTCACTACCCTATAGAAGAATGAAAAGAGCCTCTATCCTTGTCTCAGGGAAGTGAAATTATAAAGAAACTTTAGGCAGAACAAGGTTAAACTGAACCAATTAAAGAATTTGTGTAAACTCTACATTTTCTAGTTATACACCTCAGGTATATCAGACTTAATTTTATATCACAGGAATTGAAAATGTAACAGAACAACAAAAAAAATCCCCCTCCATTCCTTCCACTACTAAGAAGATTAATTTTATGTTTTCACTCAGCACTGGAGAGCATTTCTGTCAATGAGCGAATTGCATTTGAAATGGTCCTGGCAGTTTTATTTACCCCATTATTTTTGTTTTCTATTCAACTAATTTGTTTTTATTGGGTTTTATTTTGTGCCTGTTCACCATTCTGGTGCCTGGTCAAATCCTGTTTCCATCCACGTTGCTCACACTAAGGGGACCACGCCGTCTTCTTTACAGAGCTGTGCCACGGGGGTGGTTTTGGGCAATTACACAAGCATTGGGATGCTGGGATGACCTTCCCTGCCTTGGTTCTGTCTTCTTGTCACCTTTGCAAACTGAGATCCCGATCCTGTTAATGTACTCACTGGTTTAGCAGAGAGCAGAAAATCTATCCCAAACAACATGCTTGCTTTTATAGAGCAGACTGAGTCACAGGAAAGAGATGTGGTTGTAAACTGTAGCTGTGCTAAGGTTTTAAGTGTTCAAAATCAGAATTTTAGATTAGATAACTCAGGTTAACCAGCAAGTGGATCCAGATATTGGATTTCCATAAAAGTGGGGAATATGTGAGTATCTTGGGATTTGATGCAAGCAAGTATTTCCCCACTGCTAAGTGGCTCTAATAAGAAAGATACTTTGGTTCAGAAAGGCGCATGTGAAATGTTTTAAGAAAGGTATAATTTATTACTAAAACCATAATAAATACTTCTGGGTTTATACCTCAAAAGTAACTCAGAGGCTGAGGTTGCACAATTTGTTGGTTTTTTTGGGTTTGGTTTTTTTTTTCCTGATAATTCCAGCTCATCTGGGCTCTGCCTACAAATATAAATCTTTTCCCTTTGCTACCGGGTTTATAAACACTGATGTTAGACTCCAGATATCAGGTCTGAATATTCACCAAGACTGTCATAAAGTTCATCTATGGCATGAGCAAGAACCTCATGAATATTTGTGTGATGCCATTAGACAGTCAAATGAACCCCAGGGACAGAGGGAAAGCTGCAGAAATCCTCAGGGCAGGGACCTTTCCTTGCTTCGTGTTCTCTGTGTCTGTCTGCAGCAGCTGCAATATCTCAGAGGACTTTTTCTCAGGCAGTGCTTGTTTTTATGCAATGGTCAGATCCCATTGAAACGAGTCTTGATCAGTTACTTTTTTTTTCATCCAAGTTGAACAGGGTTCTGTGAAATTCTTTTTTGCGTCTGGATGAAGGAATTTGGATCTGTTGATTTACTCTCCCTTGTAAGGTTACTCTGGTGCAAAATGTTTTAAAAAGTGGGCCTGTGGCCATGGGTAGAATTTAACTATAATTAGAGCAGGTCTCTTTTGTGAAAAGGTCACAGTCTCACAGCAGGGGTAATTGGATTGGAACTTTAGTTATTATTTTTAATTCATAAATAATAGGACAAGTGGTGTTCTATTTCTTTCTTAAACTTTCTACAGTTTTACTTCCACCTCTTATCAGGCACAACAGCAAACAGTGAGCCAAGTTCCAGCCGTATTTACCCTCTGACAACCTCATTTGTCATAGTTTAATAGCACAAGCACCGGCTAAAGGCAGTTTTTTTCTGACTCTGGATCATGAAATAAATATATTGTATCCCATCTGCTTCTGTTAGTAGTTTCTTCAAAACAAAGCGCTCTCTGTTCACTTGGAGGTTCACAGAACAGAGTACAAGGTGAAGATAAGAAAAGGTATATGCATATGTTGGCCTTTTCCTGTACTGTATATTTCCTAGCAAGCTTCAGTAATTTCCACTGAGCTCTGTTGTCTCCCGCTCTGCGTCGGATGAAACGACTCTGCAAGTAGGTGGGTCTTTTACCAGATCAAAAAACTGTTCTGACATGTTTTCCATTTTTTTTTCAAGTTGTTGGTTTTGTTTTTTTTTTTCCCCCAAAATATATGTTTCTGTTGAAGAAAAGTATTTTATTTGGTATAAATCCAGACCCTTTATTTAGCCTTAGAGTCTTAAAAACGCTTAAAATATCAAAGGAAACTTCAAAAGTGAAAAGTGGTTTAAAAGCAAAGAAATTATGTTTTGTTTTAATATTTTCATTGCCTTTTTTTCTGCCATGTGCATGTGGGCATATGTTTACCCTTTAATTCTTCTGATCCTCTTTGGTGAAATGGCAGTATATTTTTTACCCTTCAGGGGAAGAGCAGTAATATCCTGCTTCGACCTTTCCCTGAGTTTCTGCCACCCCGTCGATGTTTGCTGATACTCCCACAGCATCTTCAGCAACCCACTGAAAAAGGATGATTTCATATCTCCTTTGATGAAGGCTTCACTGGGAGAAACATGACATTGCCTACACAGAAACGGAGATGGGCAAGCCCAGCTTTCCATCCCTCCCTGCCTCTGGTCTTGCTCAAGCACAGCACCGCTGCCGAGCGAATGCCAACTCACCTTCCAGACCAGGACTGGCTTTGGTCCTGCTGGGAACACCGGCACGGCAAGCTCAGCTCAGGCTGTGTTCGTCCATGAGGTGTGTCATGAAGTCTTCTTAAGAATACATACTTTCATCTCTTCAGAGCACACATGTGTGGTTCAGATCCCACCCGGTTTTTCCAACGTGTGGATCCCTGCAGGAGCGCTGCTCCTGGTGACATCCCCAGCAAAACGGGAAAAGCCATGTATACAATCCACTTAACGCCCCCTCATTTTCCATTGTAATTCAGAGGCACAGGGTGATGATTGACTCAAATGAGTCATCAAAATGATTTTGGCATTTTCGCTAGGATCTCCGGCATTTGAAGCATTACGCACCCAGCCGGGGGTTCCTGTGAGCAGGTGCTGCAGCCTAAAACGTGTTAATCACCGTAGGCTTGTAGAAGCGATGAGCCACATCAAAAGACAAGTGTTTAATAATGAACCCAGAAAGGTTGTTTGAAGGGCACGAATGCAGCTACATGATGGGAAGAAAAATGGCTCACCCCTGCCCCTGCCAGTGTCTCTTGACATTACCAATGTTCTCCTGAAAATCTATTTATGCAGTCCTTTTCTAGCCCTCACTCGCCGATTAAACACACCGCTGCTCACCTGAATGGCAGCTTTTGTTTGCTGAGGTTTGCCAGCGTTTGTTATAAGGCTTACAGTGACGGGGCAAGCTGGAGAGGACACGACGAGTATCTCTGTGAAAGCAGGACTTTGAAGTCACAAGTTTGCGTTGCTAGTTCTGACATGCAGGTTTTTAAAGTGTTTTCACTGGTTCACTGATGAGTTTTTCCTTCCTACCTCAGCCCCTGGCTTTCTAGCGTAGGGTGCATTAGCAAAGCAAGGTGATCCTGTCTGAGTCGTTAATTCTTTTGCCTCAGTGGTACATTTCGGCATTCGTAAGGGAATTAGAGTTATTTCAGTAATGAAAGAGATACAGTTTTTTTTTCTGCACGATTAATTCCAATCATCTGAGGCTGACCTCTGCCTTTTACCTGTCTTGCCATAACTTTCCTTATTTCCGCTGACAGCATTTTTCTGTCCAAGATAGATATCTTTTTCTTTTTTTTTTCTTTTTTTTTTTTTCTTTTTTTCCTGTTTGATGTGTGAGCATTGTCTGACACTCTCAAGAATTTCTTGGGGTTTTTGTTGCCTGGCTGTAGCTTATCTGTTATGTGCCACAGGATGAAAGAGGTGCCTTTCAGGCAGGGACCATGGGGTGTTCTGGATAGGGGGTTTCAACAGTGCCTAACCACTGACAGTTTGGACGACCGCAGTGCTAATGCTGACCAGCAGTGACCGGGGTCCCCAACACAGGCTCTTTCTCTGTCCAACATAACAGAAAATAAAAAATGAAAGTCTCTCTATTACAGTGTTTTCTATCAGAAGTAACTTCCTATACAGTTACAGAGATATAAATGTACTTTATTGTCTGCGTGGTGAAACTCATGCATTTTTGAACAAGTACGCTGAGGAAAAATTCTCACTCTGTTATGAGAGCTGTAAAGTGCTTTCCCAGAATGCATATACATGATAAGCTATGAGAAAGAGCTGTCATACATCAAATTAGATAGCAATGTGGAAAAGTTACCATTCAATGTGGTATCCACAGTGGTCTCTAAAACATTCTCTTTATTTCTGTGTGTAAAACAGTTCCTTTGGGCCTTTTCAATTCCCACTGAAGGCTTTGAGAGATTTTTTCCATATTCTAGACAAATATTCATCTCACTCATTTAACCCCCTGTAGCACAGAACAGTGGCTTTTGGAGCTGTCAATACTTTCCTGTGTCTTTCAGTGGCTCTCAAAAACGTCACTTTGGCAGCTTCATTATTTGAGATTGATGTGTGATTTTTTTTTTTTTTTTAACTTAAAAAAATGTGTAACTAGTAGGCTGGAGGGAAGTACAATTTTCTTCGTAAATCAGAGAGGTATGCATGGTATAAGGAAAAACCATCGCTATCTACTGTGCCATGGGACCAGAAAAAACCACTGCGGTTTCTGAATGCAGAAGCACTAGAAAACATTTTGCTCGAGCTCCCAGATCCTGATGCATTATCTTTATCAGCTTGGAGGGGACTCACTCTGCCCATGAGATAAAGCATTTAATGTTTTTAAATGGCTCTTTTTGGACCCATGCAACCCCCTCCACTGCCAGTGCTTCCATTTCAATCAGCGATATCTTGCCCTTCTGCACAGCCCTGGCCACACCGGTCTTGCGGCAATGCTTTCTGCCTTTCTCTTCTTCTGGGATGCAGCACGGGAGCAGCCAGAGTTTGCCCCTAAAAGCCTCCTAGCCTTGTTTTCCAGTACTGAAAAAAGGGAAATAGCATTTAGCGGGAACTTTGAAAAAGCACTGCAGCGTTTAGGCCTCTGAAATTCAATATACCACATCACCATTTCTCATTACACTTTGAAGCATTCTGTGTTGAAGCTTTTGTCTCAAACTGTTCTTTTTGTGCCTGTGACACTAAGCAAAGCATTAGTGTAATCTTTAACTTGGTGTCAGCACCCATTCCCAGAGAAGAGAGAAAGCTAAATAGCTCTGTAATGTCTTTGATGAGATCTAAGATCCGTTTCTGAAATTTTGATAGAGAGAGGGTTAGCATTGTCCAAGGGTCACTGTGTATTTCATTAATATCTGATGGAGCAAACCTAATGAAAAACCGTACTGCTTGCTGTAAGCAAATAATGGATCAAAACTCATTCGTGCTCTTATCTTTCTTACCCTGACCTTATTTTTCCCTCATTTTTGTAATAACCAAAGATGAACACCATCAAGGCTCTACGGCATGCTGCCAATCTTTATTGCCTTGTACAAAATAAATTGTTCCAATGAACTGAGGTTTATGGCAATTCCTTCTCAATTTTCCTATATTTGTATTTTTATGGTAGCCGTTCCCAGACAGAGTGAAACAATGAAGAGATTAAAATGTCTGACGGACTCTCTGAAATGCCAACCAGAAAAAGTCTTTGACTGTCTCATTGCCAAGGACAACTCAATTTCTTTGTCTGAATCAGTTCTCATAACGCGGTGGACCATTACAAGACCAGGAGGAAGCCTGGCTGTTGCTTTGGCCCTTCATCTCAGAAGTCTGCACATCTACCAGTGTAATTTTCCTTTCCACGAGTTGCTACAATTGCTATTGAATTCATCATATCGGAAAATAAAATTTACAAAGGGAATCAATTCTCTGCCTAGCTTCCTTCCACTTCATCTTTCTGTCCATTTGCCAGAATGATAAAAAGCCCTAGCAGCATTAGCACAAACACAAACCCTGAGCATTAGGAAGTGCCTCCTTGCAATGCTGCTGTCATCACCTTAACCCTAAACTTTACATGCTCAGAATGACTAGGACTAATGATTTATAGATTACCTTTTTTGAAAGCTTTCTTTTTTTGAAAGCAGCTTTAAAGAAAGCATTTTGAAATGCTGATATTTTCAGGAAAAAATTCTAAAGACAAAAGAGGTTAAAGGTATCTATCAAATTTCTTCACTCTGATTTATTTTTTCAGTGGAAGGGGTAAAGTCTTATTTTCTATTTTCTTCTCTTTGAAAAATGCAGGCCCTAAAGCCTAACTCATCTGAAGAAACACATTCTAACTAGCTGGTAACATGCTGTTGAAGAAGGAAATGCACTATTCCACAGCAATCTTAATTACTGTGCAACTGTATTTCATTCTGCACTAGCAATAAACCGATCATTTAAACTGACAGTAACGGTTTTGTTATTATGCAAACATCTAGAAAAGAGTCTATTAAATTCCCAATTTGATCATCATTTCATAGTAGTGAAGGTGAAAGCACAGTTAGAATTTTCTCTACTTCTCAGTGCCAATAAAACTACAGACTAGGGCTGAAATCCCCCAGCTGGTTGCAGCTGAAAGGGCTGAAGCAGGGCAACGGGGCAGCTGCAGCGGTGGTCCACCTCCACCCTGCCAGCCAGGGGCAACAGCGGCCACGAAGCCGCTAGGAGCCTCTGCTTTCCTCCTCTCGTTCTCTCTCTACCCCCTTCATCCTCCCCCTCACCTCCAGAAAGTTCTGCTTTTTGAAATAGTGGAAGGTTTTACATTTCCCTCCTAAGAACATTTATTCACCCACAAAACTCATAAATGAAACACTCAGTTCTGTTAATGCAATCAGCTACATTAGCAACGTATTTATTTTTCATCTTTTCTTTCAGTTATTTTGTCTGTTAATTATCTTTCTTTGTGATTAAAGATAGTCACATTCTAAATTCAATCACCCTGAAGAACAATATGAAATAAAGAAGTTTAATCTTTTATTATAAAACTCTTCCGTGAGATCCAGTGGTGCTGTAATTTTACCATTAAGAAATTGCCCTTTTCAGTTGTCTGCTGCTTGCCTTTTCTTTTTCTTCCGAACAATAAACTGAAGAAGCGTCTCAGTTACAGGATACAAAACATGTACTTTCTGTACCAGAGCAGCACAGCTTTTCCTTCTGCTTTTAAATTTGTCTTTTTGTCCGATCAGTAAAGAATGAACTGTCATTTTTTGAAAGGTAATCTGAGAGAAAGCATTTAAAGTAGTAAAATACCAGCCAGACCTCTTATAGTTTACAGGAGAAGGAGAACCATGCGGAATAGTTCACTTTGGGTCCGTAAGCAGTGAATAGAACAATGTAATATTAGTGCTGTGTTGAGCTCCTCTTTCAATGGCCTATGTCTTTAGCAAGTTATCAGAGCTTTTTTCAGCTTGACATCAAAGTGCCTCTCTGTGCCTTTTCTGAATCTTGATGTAGACTGTCTCAGATGTAAATGCTGACCCCACAGAGGCACTTTGTCAGTGCTGGCCACTGATGGATGTTGGGTTTTGGCCTAGACGGTCTGCTGTCTAACAAAACTTTTATCTAGAGAAGACAAGAAGCAGAAGTGAAACATGTTCTGCCAGTACCTGGAGATTTCGGGTGCCTGGTTTTCAGTTTTCTGTTTGTGACACCATAAGCTATGTTAGACAACAAAGACGTGCCCCATCTTGTTCCACTGGCAAGTTTAGCAGGTTATTCACTGAAATCTCACCCTCTTCAGACAATGCTACTGATATTCTATTTCTGTTTCTCTTACAGTTTGTTGCTCACCCCAACTGCCAGCAGCAATTGCTCACCATGTGGTATGAAAACCTCTCAGGCTTACGGCAGCAATCTATAGCTGTGAAGTTCTTGGCTGTCTTTGGGGTCTCCATTGGCCTGCCCTTCCTTGCCATAGCCTACTGGATCGCTCCCTGCAGCAAGGTACAAACTCATTAAGGTGCATGTTTTTTATGGTCATTTCTATCCAAGGCCTGGAATGAAGTCACATATTTTTCTGTAATGCCATGCTATCCTCTAAGACTGCCCCAGAGGAGAGCAAGTGTGAGGTGCTGCTTGATATACACAAACGGAGCTATTAGGCATGGTTTGAGGTTCATCTTTAAACGTAATAAAGGTGGGGTTATTGGGGAAGGAAACACTGAGACAGTGGATGACAAGAAAAGAATAGGAACAAGAAATGGATAGGAGATAACAACATGGGAGTGGGGTGAAGAAAGAATGGAAGAACTACCAAAATGGGGAATAACTAAAGGAGAAGTTCTTTGTTGCCCTTTTAGTTAATTCTGAGGTTTAAACTTTTGTTCCTTTTATGTACTTTTTGTTGCGGATTCCTCCCTTCTTCAGGGCTTCTCTCTTCCCTTTCCTTCTTCTTTCTGATTTGTGTTTTTAGTTAGCGGAGCATTATTACAGCACATGTGCCTGAAACTCTGGCAAGCCCCAGGGGACTGCTTAGTGCTGCAGAGACGACTAGACTTAATCACACAATCTTTATGGTTTTGAGGGAAAAGATGATGAAACTTGGAAAACTGCCATGTACCTAAATACGGCTGTGCTATGTCTCACAGCATCAGATGGAGCAGGAGGGTTTTGCCAAGACCTAGAGGTCAAAGGACCAGAGCCAACCGTTAGCTTAGGTAAAAGCTTGAGTTTTCTGTGGTATGAAATCTGTAGTGAGGTTTCCATCCTGAAAGAGTCTGCTCAAGCAAGTGGAGATAAATAGGTGTGTGGCTGAGTGATAAATAGCTTTTTCACTACTTTTGCCACAGAAGAAATGGGTGGCAGGGAAGAAGATCATTTCACATTCAGCAACAGC